>NW_027515614.1:362500-662500 GCF_048772815.1 Callospermophilus lateralis
AACAAATTCAAATGGCAAAGAATGAGCATTACCAGGAAATAGAGATCTTAAAAAAATATTAAACAGTAATCCTAGAAATGCAGGAAAATATAAACCAAATTAAAAACTCAAACGAGAATATTACAAATAGACTAGATCAAGTAGAAGTCAGAACATCAGATAATGAAGACAAAGTTTATCAACTTGAAAAGAATTGAGTAAACACAGAAAAGATGCTTAAATCCCACCAGGAATTTATTCAAAAGATATGGGATGTCATAAAAAAACAAAAAACAAATTTAAGAGTCATCAGGATAGAAGAAGGCATAGAGATTCAAACCAAAGGAATGGACAACATATTAAATGAAATAATTCTATAAAACTTCCCAGAGATGAATGATGGATTGGATTGCCAATTCCTGGAAGCCTACAGGACCCCAAACATTCAAAACCAAAATAGACCAACTCCAAGACATATAATTATGAAGATAGCCAACATACAGAACAAGGAGATAATATTAAAAGCTATAAGAGAAAGGAGGCAGATTACATTCAGGGGTAAACCAATTAGGTTAACAACTGATTTTTCATCACATTCTTTGAAAGTGAGAAGATCCTGGAACAGTGTAATTCAAATGCTGAAAAAAAAAAGAATTCCAACCAAGAATACCATATAAAGAAAAGTTAAGCTTCAGATTTGACAATGAAATTAAAGTCTTTCACGATAAACAAAAGCTAAAACAATTCTCAGCCAGAAAACCAGCACTGCAAAGCATTTTGTGCAAAATACTACAAGAAGAAGAGTTAAAAAATAGTGCCCAAAACTAACAGTGGGAAGTATCTCAGTAAAACGGGAGGAAAGTAACCAAAAAAGTAAAAACTATCCAAACTAAAATATAATAAATAAATAAACATGACTGGAAGTACAAATCATATTTCAATTGTAACCTTAAATGTTAATGGCCTAAATTCACTAATCAAGAGACATGTGCTAGTAACCTGGATCAAAAAAACAAATCCAACAATATTCTGCCTTCAGGAGACTCATATGATAGGAAAAGACATACACAGGCTGAAGGTAAAAGGTTGGGAAAAATCATAACACTCACATGGCCCTCGGAAGCAAGAAGGATTTGCCATACTCATATGGAATAATATCAACTTCAAACCTAAGTTAATCAAAAGGGATAAAGAATGACACTATATTCTGTTAAAAGGAATCATCCACCAACAAGAAAAAAACAATTATCAATTTGTATGCACCAAGCAATGGAGGTGCAACATTCATAAAACAAACTCTCCTCAAGTTCAAGAGTCAAATAGACTACAACACAATAATTATGGGTGACTTCAACACACCACTCTCGGCATTAGAGAGATCCTCTAGACAAAAACTGAATAAAGAAACTATAGAACTCAACAGCACAATCAATAACCTAGACTTAACCGACATATATAGAATATATCAACCATCATCAAGTGGATACATGTTCTTCTCAGCAGCACATGGATCCTACTCAAAGATACACCATATATTATGCCATAGGGCAATTCTTAGTAAATATAAAGGCATGGAGATTATACCGTGCACCATATCTGATCATAATGGAATGAAACTGGATATCAATGAGAAAAGAAGGAAGGAAAAATCCTACATCACATGGAAAATGAACAACATGCTACTGAATGACCAATGGGTTACAGAAGACATAAAGAAGGAGATAAAAAATTCTTAGAGACAAATGACAATACAGACACAACATACCGGAATCTATGGGACACAATGAAAGCAGTTTTAAGAGGGAAATTCATTTCTTGGAGTTCTTTCCTCAAAAAAAGAAAAAAAAAAAAACAACAAATAAATGAACTTAAACTACACCACAAAAACCTGGAAAAGGAAGAGCAAAACAACAGCAAATGTAGTAGAAGACAAGAAATAATTAAATTTAGAGCAGAAATCAACGAAATTGAAACAAAAAAAAAGTTGAAAAAATTGATAAAACTAAAAGTTGGTTCTTTGAAAAAATAAATAAGATCAACAGGCCCTTAGCCACGCTAAGGAAGAGAAGAAGAAAGAGAATTCAAATTACTAACATGTGGGATAAAAAAGGCAATATCACAACAGACACTACAGAAATATAGAAGATAATTAGAAAGTATTTTGAAACACTATATTTCAATAAAATAGAATATTGTGAAGATATTGATAAATTTCTTAAGTCATACAATCTGCCCAGATTGAGTCAGGAAGACACAAACAATTTAAACAGGCCAATAACAAAGGAAGACATAGAAGAAGCAATCAAAAGACTGCCAACCCAAAAAAAGCCCTGGACCGGATGGGAATACAGCGGATTTCTACAAAACCTTCAAAGAAGAATTAAAATCAATATTTTTCAAGCTTTTTCAAGAAATAGAAAAAGAAGGAGCTCTTCCAAATTCATTCTATGAGGCCAACATCACCCTGATCCCGAAACCAGACAAAGACACTTCAAAGAAAGAATACTACAGACCAATTTCTCTAATGAACTTGGATGCAAAAATTCTCAATAAAATTCTGACAAATCGAGTACAAAAGCATATCAAAAAAATTGTGCAACATCATCAAGGAGGATTCATCCCTGTGATGCAAGGATGGTTCAATATACGAAAATCAATAAATGCCATTCACCACATCAATAGACTTAAAGACAAGAACTATATGATCATCTCGATAGATGCAGAAAAGCATTTGACAAAGTTCTGCATCCATTTATGTTCAAAACTCTATAAAAACTAGGGATAACAGGAACTTACCTCAACATTGTAAAAGCTATATATGCTAAACCTCAGGCTAGCATCATCCTAAATGGAGAAAAAACTGAAGGCATTCCTTCTGAAATCTGGAACAAGACAGTGATGCCCTCTATCACCACTTCTATTCAATTTAGTTCTTGAAATACTAGCCAGAGCAATTAAACAGACAAAAGAAATTAAAGGCATAAAAATAGGAAAAGAAGAATTTAAAGTATCACTATTTGCAGATGACATGATAATATATTTAACAGACACAAAAATGTCTACAAAGAAATGGCTAAAGTTAATAAATGAATTCAGAAAAGTGGCAGGATATATAATTAACACGCATAAATCAAATGCATTCCTGTATAACAGAAAAAAAACTTCTGAAATGGAAATGAGGAAAACCACTCTATTCACAACATCCTCAAATAAAATAAGATACTTGGGAATCAACCTAACAAAAGAGGTGAAAGATTTATATAATGAAAACTACAGAAATCTAAAGAGAGAAATAGAAGAAGATGTCAGAAGATGGAAACATGTGCCCTGTTCATGAATAGGCAGAACTAACATCATAAAAATGGCAATATTACGCAAAGTTCTCTACAGGTTTAATGCAATGCCAATCAAAATTCCAACGGCATTTCTTGTAGAAATAGATAAATCAATCATGAAATTCATATCGAAAAATAAAAGACCCAGAATAGCAAAAGCAACTCTAAGCAGGAAGTGTGAATCTGGAGGTATAGCGATACCAGAGTTCAAACTGTACTACAAAGCAATAGTAACAAAAACAGCATGGAACTGGTACCGAAAAATGCAGGTGGACCAGTGGTACAGAAGAGAGGACACAGAAACCAATCCACAAAATTACAACTTTATTATATTTGATAAAGGGGCTAAAAGCATGCAGTGGAGGAAGGATAGCATCTTCAACAAATGGTGCTGGGAAAATTGGAAATCCATATGCAACAAAATGAAACTGAATCCCGTTCTCTCGCCATGCACAAAATTTAACTCAAAATGGATCAAGGATCTAGATATAAAATCAGAGACACTGCGTTTCATAGAAGAAAAAGTTGGCTACGATCTACATACTGTGGGGTCGGGCTCCAAATTTCTTAATAGGACGCTCATAGCCCAAGAGTTCTTAACAAGAATAAAAAAATGAGACTTACTTATACTAAAAAGTATTTTTTTCTCTGCAAGAGAAACAAAAAGGGAAGTAAATAGATAGCCTACATCCTGGGAACAAATTTTTACCCCTCACACTTCAGATAGAGCCCTAATATCCAGAATATACAAAGAATTCAAAAAAATTATCAATAAGATAACAAATAACCTAATCAACAAATGGGCCAAGGACCTGAAAAGACACTTCACCGAGGAGGACATACAATCAATCAACAAGTACATGAAAAAATGCTCACCATATCTAGAAGTCAGAGAAATGCAAATCAAACCCACCCTAAGATACCATCTCACTCCAGTATGATTGGCAGCCATTATGAAGTCAAACAACAACAAGTGTTTACGAGGATATGGGGAAAAGGGGACACTTGTACACCGCTGGTGGGACTGCAAATTGGTGAGGCCAACATGGAAAGCAGTATGGGGATTCCTGGGAAAGCTAGGAATGGATCCACCATTTGAACCAGCTATCGCCCTTCTCGGACTATTCCCTGAGGATCTTAAAAGAGTGTACTAAAGGGATACTGCCACATCAATGATCATAGTGGCACAATTCACAATACCTAGACTGTGTAACCAACCTAGATGCAATTCAATAGATGAATGGATAAAAAAAAAATGTGGCATCTATACACGATGGATGCAGCACTAAAAAATGACAAAATCATAGAATTTGCAGGGAAATGGATGGCATTAGAGCAGATTATGCTAAGAGAAGCTAGCCAATCCTTAAAAAAACAAATGCCAAATGTCTGCTTTGATAAAAATAGGGTAACTAAGAATAGAACAGGGAGGAAGAGCATGAGGAAAAGATTAATATTAAACAAAGACAAGTGGGAGAGAGAAAGGGAGAGAGAAGGGAAAGCATATGGAAATGGTAGGAGACCCTCATTGTTACACAAAATTACATATAAGACGTTGTGAGGGGAAAGGCGGGATCAAGAGAGAGAAGTGAAAAAGCAGATGAGGAAGAGAGGGAAGATAGGATGAAAGGGGAGGGGGGATAGTAGGGGATAATAAAGGTAGCAGAGGTCAACAGTCACTAATGTGACATTATGTAAAAATGTGAATGTGTAACTGATGTGATTCTGCAATTCGTATTTGGGGAAAATTGGGAGTTCATAACCCATTTCAGTCAAATGTATGAAAGATGATATATCATGAGCTTTGTAATGTTTTGAAAAACCAATAAAAATAAATAAACAAAGGTTTAAAATTGAGTGGGAAGAAATCAGCTAAAAAGGAGTTGAGATGCATTCATTTTGATAAGCAGAAAGTTTGTTTTGTGTAGTTGTAAATATCACAAATTTATTTTACCAGAAAACTGGCTTTTGAAATGAACATATATTGAGATTAAAGGATAATCCACCTACCTTCATGAAAAATTCATATCATTTCCTATATTTTTCATATTTCATTTTTTTTCGTGAATATTTTGTCATGGACCAGGTCTAGTCTTAGGCTACCTCATCTGACAAGTTCGTACAATGTGTTGGATTGTTCTTTTCATCTTTTATTTGATAGTTTGTAGCTGATAATGTGTATTTTTCCTTATCTTTATTTGGACATACATACCCAACTATATCTTTGCATTTTATGTTTTACTGGGGAAGAGACTCATCAAAAGCTCTTTATTATATGTATCAACAATGAAACATTTAGAGCATGCAATTATTCTTAATTTTGCATGAAAATATCTTTGTACCATTTTTCTTATAAAGATGTAGAATTATTACTGTAATAAGTAACTACTTACAAGAAGAATTAAACAATTGACTTTATATCAATCATGAATATGAAAATTAATAAAATAAGTATTTGGCAATAAATATGCAATTGATAGAAATTAAAATCACAAGAAAGCCATTTAAAATGTCAGTGCATATGGTCCTTAAATAAAAGGTTGTTCAAATAAAATTTCACTAATTCATAAGAGTTAATATGCCATATCACAGCTTAATGTAATATAAAAACTTAAATGATAAGTATTGATAAATAAGAATGATACCTGTTTACTTAAATATGTTTATTTGATTTTCACTGTAAGCTGTTAATTCTAGAAGACTTGAAAATTAAGAAAGACTTGGTCTATATTATTTCTAACACGCTAATCAAAGTACTTTTAAATATATATGTATATATATCATATGTAATACATATGCATGAATATAGATACATATGTATAATAAATGTATTGTAATATATCTATAGGTTATTATAATTATTAAATTTTCTCAAGAAAAAAGAATGACTATAAAAAAATTCTTAAATGTAAATTTCATAGCATATTACTGTTTGTAATGACATGAGAGAAAAACTCCTATGGAGGGAAAATGAAAAAGGAAGAGAGAGAAGGGGAAAAATGAGGAAGAAAGTGAGTAAAGAAGAGGGAGAGGAGTGTTTGATTATAAGATAAATGTGGAGGGTCTGGGTGTCTGGCTCAGTGGTAACATGCTTGGCTAGCATGTGTGAGGCACTGGGTTATATTCTCAGCACCACATATAAATAAATAAAATGAGGTCGATCAACAACTGAAAAAATAAAAAAAAAATAAAAAAGTAGAAATATTACCAAAATTCTAAGTTTTTATGAATGCTAAATAAAAAAAAATGTTACATAGCCTTATGTAATTTCTAGACTCCCCAAAATAGTCATTTAATGATAGATTACTAGTGCGATAACTAAAAATCCATTGCTCTTTCCTCGACATTCTGTGGCATGCTAGTGCTAAAATAAATTGTATTATAACACCAAAAAAAATTCTAATATTTCTACAGTAACTGACCCAGTATAACATAAATGCAAGAAGATTCCTATGGAATATAATTGTATTTTGACGTTCATTTTTATTCAACACTGGTACATTACTATTTGTCCAGTTTATGCACATCATAGTATGTATATTTCATTCACAATTTAGCAAATTTATACGCATTTGTTTTACTTTCAATCACTTCCTGCTTCAGAACACATGTATTCCTCCACGTTTCTTGACTGCTCCTTTCATGAGACTTTTTTCCAAAGACATTATTTTTGATTTCCATTATCATTTTTGAAGCAAAACTCACACACCCGTCATGATAAACCGTAAACCTAATATTACCATTAGATGTAAAACTGGTGGGAATGAATGATTGTATATCAATATAAGATTTCTTGTGTACTTTCAAATATCAATTCAATACATTGTTTAATTTGGAACCAGTTATATTATTTATTCACAGTGTGGTCTATTCATGCATTGTCTCTATATTGATAGACACAGTGTACACCTCTGTGTACCCTCGATAATAATTTGTATATCTTCAAAATTTTGCTCACAGAAATGGTGGAAGAAAGACTCATGTCAACTGATCTACATATACATTTTATCACAGTAATATTCTGGACACAAAATGGAAAGGTCACACTTAGGATTGTCCCAAAGCCTAAATGGAAAGTGAACATGGATTACTAAAAACATCCATGTCTTGGATGCCTAATTCTCTCAAATGTCAATCCTATTGGTGAGTACATATTTGTTTCTTCCCAAGATTATATATTCACCCTCAACCATGTTGAAAATGTCTAATCCTATCACTCACTTTATATTTTGTCTGATTTCCTAATGTCTCTATTGATATCTCTTTTCCTACATATTTTCCCCAGTTCATCATAGTGACTGATTCTTCACATGTGCTGACATTTACATTCACTCTTTATCCGAAACCCTATTGCTAAAGAACTTTTTGTCCAAATACTATACTCACTCTTTTTTCTAAACCTACCGACTATCTACCTAATCCTACCGACTATCCCTTTTTGACTGGATGAACTCTTCAACAATCAATCATCCAAGGTACAAGGTCCTATGCCATTGTATATTGATTTATCTGAGACATCTGTGCAGAACATAATTCAAAGATAAGTATCCCAATCATGGGCCCAATGCCTTTCTGGTATTCAAATCTTACCTAGATTTCAGTTTTCATAATTACATTTCACCTGTATATTCTTAGAAATATTGCAGGTTCCCAATACCATTATTCATCCAACAGAATGATTCCTACCACAAATCGAACATGTTATTAATCCTAACTATACACTTTTCCCTCAATCCAACACTACAGAAGAGCAGGGACAGAGTTGGTCTTACAGTACAGGGGTGTAGGGAACCTTCCACCTGTTGACAACCTCAAAGGTCCATGCAGATATGATCCCTGGAGAAGATGCAGGCAGCTATGAAAGGCCTGAGAGAGCAAACGTCATCTTCCATGGCAAACAACCCGGTCAGGTTAAAAGCATGTGTCTGAATCATCCTCTCTCTTCTTAATGTAGGGAAGATTGACCAAACTAGGCCTGTGTGGAGAGCTGTTCCCAGGTGCCTATTGTTTCTATACCATTCGAACTTGTGAAAGTGTCACAGGAAGTAGGCGCATCCTCCATATTATGAGACCCTAGGAAGCAAATGTTAGGACAAAGTGGTTGGAAATGCAGTGACCACATTCAGTTGCTGAAGGAAGTGACCTCACCTCACATCCTTGTTGATGGAACTCTCCGAATTTGGGTTCCAGGAAGCCAGGCACCAAGACCCAGTCCAAGCTCCAGTCACAGTGGTCTCACTTGTTTGGATTTACCAAGGACAGAGTCTGTCTTTTGTGGTACCTAGTGATGTGAGGATGGCCAAATGCCAGGAAAGTTCTGAAGAGGGGCCCTTCCAGAGAAAGAAGTTAGAGGCTCACTGCTGTCTCCTGACAACTTCACAGAGTTGACCCAGGAGACCAGATCTGAGACAGGACAGGCCATTTCTGGGGAACATAGTATTGCCCTCCAGTCAGAGGACACTCTGGATAGTTTCAGACCTACTTGGGGGAAGGAGGTGACTTCGTGGGTGTTTGAGTGGGTTTGTGGTTTTTTCTCATGTTCTGAGAATAGTTAGGAAAGGGGGTTTGTTTGGTTTGGAGTGAACTGTTTCTAGTTAGTCCTTTGACAAGGCGAGTGTTTCTATGTCTGTGTATCCCACTGTGTCCATGGTTGTAGACATTAGAAAAGAGAATGCCTCAATGGGTGTGTCCTGTCAAAGAGAAAACTTCCAAGCATTCATCCTGCCATTTTATAAATGGACTGTGGCTTGCCTTATCATTGGGCAACACCTATTATTTTCTTACGTTCCTGTATCCTTCCTGAATTCTGGCCACTCTCCAAAATAGGCTCATGGTTTTATGTACAAGATATGTACCACTTCCAAGCTCTGTGACATGGCCATGTACTGGATAGCTGAAGGGAATGCATCTCAGAAAACTCTGATATCAGTGTGACCAGTAAAGTCTCAGTGGAGAAACCCTGCTTTGGGCCTTTTGATTACCTATTGTTATGTTGCCCTGAATATCAGGAACATCTTTTCCTCAGGCTACTCCTTCCTGAAGCCTGAAGAAAACAGTTTTCACATGGAAATGAATGGGCATTTTACCTTTGTGTTTTACAATAAAACCTTCACAGAGATTAGGCTCTCATTAACTTAAAAATACTTTTAAATTTTATCTAAGGGTAAAAAGTAACATGTAACTGTACATATCTTTTTGATAACAAGTCCAATTATACAACACAAATGATACACATAAATCTCCAACATGTTTTTATTTTAAGCCTAGAATTACCATACAACCTTAGAACATTTCTGTTTTCATACTTATATTTCACTTCTATAGTCTTATAAATATCGCAGGTTCCCAATAACATTATTCATACAGCAGAACAATTCCTAACCCAAATCGAACATGTTATTAACCCTAACCATACACTGTTCCCTCAATCTAACTTTACAGAAGAGCAGGGAAACAGTTCGTCTTACAATACAGGAATTTAGGGGATCTTCCACCCGCTGAGAACCTCAAACGTCCATGCAGAAATGATCCCTGTAGAAGATGTAGGCAGCTATGAAGGACCTGAGAGAGTAAGAGTCACCTTCCATGGCCAACAACCTGGTCAGGATGAAGGGTTGTGTCTGAATCTGCCTCTCTCTTCTTAATGTAGAGAAGATGCACCAAAACAGGCCAGTGTGGAGAGCTGCTCTGGAGTGCCTATTGATGATATACCATTCTAACTTGTGAAAGTGTCACAGGAAGTAGGGGCAGCCTCCATCTCATGGGGCCTTGGAAGCAACAATTAGGACAATGTGTTTGCCAAGGCAGTGACCTCATTCAGTTCCTGAAGGAAGTGACCTCACCTCACTTCCTTGGTGTTCGAAATCTCTGAACATGTGGTCCAGGAAGCCAGGCACCCACAGCCAGTCCCAGTCCCAGTCCCAGTGATCTCACTTGTTTGGATTTACCAAGGACAGAGTCAGTCTTTCTTGGTACCTACTGATGTGAGGATGGCCAAATGCCAGTAAAGCTCTGAAGAGGGCCCTTTCCTGAGAAACCAGGTTGTGGCTCACCGCTGGCTCCTGTCAACTTCACAGAGTTGGACAAGGAGAACAGATCTGAGACAGAACAGGCCATTTCATGGAAACATAGTATGGCCCACCACTCAGAGGACACTGCGGATAGTCACAGACCTACTTGGGGGAAGGAGGTGCATTTGTGGGTGTGGGTGTGTGTTTGTGGTTTTGTCTCATGTTCTGAGAATAGGTAAGGAAGGCAGTTTGTTTTGTTTGGAGTTAATTGATTCTAGTAAGTCGTTTGAAAAGGCGAGTGTTTCTAGGTCTGTGTATCCCACTGTGTCAGGGGTTGTAGACATTAGAAAAGAGAATGCTTCAATGGATGTGTCCTGTCTAGTAGAAAGCTTCCCCGGATTCATACTTCCCATTTATGAATGGACTGTGGCTTGCATTATTGATGGGCAACCCCCGATATCTTCCTAAGTTCCTGTTTTCTTTCTGAATTCTGGCCACTTTCCAGAATAGGCTCATGGTTTTGTGTCCAAGATGTATACCACCACCAAGCTCTGTGACATGGCTATGTACTGGATAGCTGAAGGGAATGGCGAGCAACTCAGAAAACTCAGATATCAGTGTAATCAGGAAAGTTTCAGTGGAGAAATACTGCTTTGGTTACCTATTGTTCTGTTGCCCTCAATGTCAGGAAGGTCTTTGCCTCTGGCCACCCCTTTGGGAAGCCTAAAGAAAACAGTTTTCAAATGGAAATCAATGGGCATCACCTGTGACTCTTTGCTTAATTGCATTGGAAAGGGATATGTCTGAATCAGGCTCTAGGTCCTGTGTTAGGCTTTGGCTTAGATTCTCAGCACATGATGGATGTAAAGAAAATCCCATGTTTGCATCCAAAACTAAATTGGCCAAAAGAGCAGTCATTATGGAAGAAGTCTCTCGCCTTCCCCTGTAAGGTTCCTCACCTCCATCAAGTGAGAATAGGAACCTTTGGATCAAATGAGTTCTTCAAAGCCCTTTAGAGGCTATCCCATAGGTGCTTGGGTTTTCTCCAGAATCCAAATCACATAAAGAATCTATACCTGACAGTCAGTAGGCCTCAAATTGGAGGAGCAAAGCAATATTAATAGCAGGCCTATTTGATCACTCCTGGTTCCCTGGACGAGTGTCCAGGACACCCTGACTTTAGGCAAATGAGGGGCAATGGAGGTTATTTTGGACACTGTCTTGGGCTGTGCCCCTCATGGAAACCTCAAGCCAGAGGTAATGATGAGTGTCCATATGGAAGAAGATGAGGGCCATGTGGGAGTGTTTTGGTTTTAATTGTGGTCATGTGTGGCCGTTGGAATAGATGACTGGGTCCACCTTGGCTTTAACTCTGTTGTGATTCCCCTTAGAGACTGAGTTGTGGACCTCACCTCAGAGACGTATTGCCATAAATTTTGTTGGGATTTTAGGAGGATTCACATGAGAGTCACCCTTGTAAAATGAGATCTAGGCCCAGGGTGGCTGTTCACTGAGCACTGTGAGTCTCAGCCAGGTTACCACATGATTTTATTCTGAAAGACTTGGCAGCCATATATGAGAGTCAAAACACACGGATGTCACAATGTAGATCCCAATGGGCCTGGATTCATGTGATCATTTGGCCACTGTTTGGGAAGCCTTGCCTGTGAGACTTCTGCAGAGATTTCATTGAAATGAGCTTCCTAACCATTTAATAGTTCCAGAATGAAATGAAACACACAGTGCCTCCAACTTCAACCTTGAAAAATGGGTAGATAAATACCAAGAAATTTTTAAACTTCCCATGACCAGGTGGCACTGGAGAATCTTTGGATATCCTGTGGCTGATCATGAGATTACAAGACAGTGCTTTGATTGACTGGTTTTCATAAAAATGGTTCAGAACAGAGATACCAGGAAGTTGGAGCCTGCTGAGAGGTGGGCCTACAGCAGTGCTGGGCAGGTGTGCAATAAAACAACTGTGGTGGGGCCATGTGGATCTTCCATTGGCTTCCAAATGACTTGTGACTGACATGGTGCAGCCAGCAGACCCTTGTATGTAAAGGCATCTTGTTATATGGACAGGATTCAGGGCAATGTTTAGAATCAGATTGCTATGGTCAAGGGGGAAAGTCATGTGGGATATAAGCCTGGTTGGTGCATTCTCCTGCAGACCCTGACCTACCAAAAGTGACAGAACTCACTCACGCACCGGGTAACAGTTGAATTCTTTGTATATCATGAAGCAAATACCAAAATCCCAGTGCAGCAGCAAGAAACACGACGAAAAGTGGAGGATGACCAAATGGCCTCACAGTCCACATGTGAATACACTTATCCCCCAGTTGCCACAGTTTACCTACTAAAGAAAATTCAGCACTGCTGCCACATATTCAGTGGAAAATAAGAAACCATGTCCTCGAGGTAACATAGATGCAGACACAGCTTTGATTGTCTCACTACAATGGAAGCTAAATCTCCCGACAACAACATATATTTCAAGTGCCCAAACTCAGAGTGAGTTTCTCAAGAAGGATTTAGGGAACCAGAGCTCCATGTTTGTGGACTGTTTTCCCTGTCCCTTACTTTTGAAATCTCCTCTTCCGTCTTCAAGGTTGTGAACTCCTGAGCATATTCCATTCCAGATATTTATTCACAGATTTTCTAACTCTTCTCCTCTAATTGTGCCTTAGTCTCCGTGATTGTAATGTCAAGGCATCCCTTTCTCTGTATCCTATTCAGCACATGTATTTTTACATGCAATTATAGAATCTTACCTGATACCACACGTACATTCTTGTGAGGTGACTGACTTGGCAGATACAAATTGTAAGAGATCACTCCTCCTAAAAGCTGTTGGAACTGAAAATTCAATCTATGAGTGAGCTTCCTTGTTTAAGAACATTATACATAAATCCATATTCAAGAAAATAAATACATTTGGATCTGTAGATGACATATATTTCATGGTGAATTTCAATTGGAATATATTATGCTATTTTTAATGTCTGTGTGTTTGTGTATGTATATATATATATATATATATACACACTCTCCAGATTTTTCAAAATATGAAATATATGTCTTGTTATACACTCCCTAAACTCATTCATATTCAAGTATGTGTATTTATAATCAAATTTTCACAAGAGTATTCTCAAAATTATTCATTCACTTGAAATACATATTTGTTTCCTAGTACTGAAAACTATCTTCAGTGAAAGGTGCATACAAATCCTAATATTTCCACAGTAACTGAACCAGTTTAACATCAATACAAGTAGATTCCTATGGGACATGTTGTGCATTTTGACATTTATTTTATTCAACACTGGTACATTACTATTTCTTCAGTTTATGCTCATCATAGCAAATATATTTCATCCAAAAATTTGCAAATTTATAGGCATTTTGTTCACTTTCAATCACTTTATTCTACAGAACACATGTATTCCTCCATGTTTTTGATGGGTCTTTTCATGAGACTTCTTTCCAAACACATTATTTTCGATTTCCATGATCACTTTTGAAGCAAAACTCAAAGACACTTCGTGATAAACCATAACCCTAATATTACCATTAGATGTATTGCTGGTTGGAATGAATGATGGTATATCGATATAAGATTTCTTATATATTTTCAGATATGAATTCAATCTATTATTTAAAGTGGGACCAGTTATATTATTGATTCACAATGTGGTCTATTCATGCACTATCTCTATATTCATAGACACAGTGTACACCTCTTTGTACCACCAATACTAATTTATAGGACTTCAAAACATTGCTCCCAGAAATGCTGGAAGAAATACTAATGTCACGCCATCTACATATACATTTTATCACAGTAATATTCTGGACACAAAATGCAAAGGTTACACTTATGATTGTACCAAAGCCTAAAAGGAAAGTGAACAGGGATTACTAAAAACATCCATGTCCACATTGCCTAATGCTCTCAAATGTCAATCCTATTGGTGACTACATATTTGTTTCTTCCTAAGATTATATATTCAAACTCAACCCTGTTCAAAATGTCTAATCCTATCACTCACTTTGTACTTTCCCTGATTTTGTAATGTCTCTATTATTATCTGATTTCCTACATATTTTCCAAAGTTCATCATTGTGACTGAATCTTCATATGTGCTGAAATTTACCTTCACCCTCTAACAGAAACCCTATTGCTAAAGAAGTTTTTTTTTCCAAATCCTATACTCACTCTCCTTCCAAAACCTACCAACTATCTTCCTAATCTTACCTACTATCCCTTTTTGACTGGATGTTCTCTTCCACATTCAATCATCCAATGTACAAGGTCCTATGCCATTGTATATTTATTTATCTGAGACATCTGTGCAGAAAGTAAGTCAACACTAAGTATACCAATGAAGGGCCCAATGCCCTTCAGGGTTTCAAATCTTAGATTTCTGTTTTCATACATATATTTCACCTACATATTCTTATAAATATCGTAGGTTCCCAATAACATTATTCATCCAGCAGAATAGTTCCTAACACAGATTGAACATGTTATTAACCCTAACCATACACTCTTCCCTCAATCTAACTTTACAGAAGAGCAGGGACAGAGTTGGTCTTACAAGACAGAAATTAAGGGATCTTTCACCTGCTGAGAACCTCAAAGGTCATTAAAGATGATCCCTGGAGAAGATGTAGGAAGCTATTAAGGACCTCAGAGAGCAAAAGTCATCTTTCATTGCAAACAACCTGGTCAGGATGAAGGGTTGTGTCAGAATCAGCCTCTCTCTTCTTAATGTAAAGAAGATGCAGCAAACCAGGCCTGTGTGGAGAGCTGTTCCTGGGTGCCTATGGTTTTATACCATTCTAACTTGTGAAAATGTCAGAGTAAGTAGGTGCAGCCTCCATCTCATGGGACCCTTGGAAGCAACTGTTAGGACAAAGTGGTTGCCAAGGTATGGACCTCATTCAGTTCCTGAAGGAAGTGACCTCACCTCACTTCCTTGGTGATGGAATTCTCTGAACTTGGGATCCAGAAAGCCAGGCATTCAGAGCCAGTCCCAGTCACAGTCCCAGTGGTCAAAATTTTTCGGATTTACCAAAGACAGAGTCAGTCTTTCTTGGTACCTACTTATGTGAGGATGGCCAAATGCCAGGAAGGTCTGAAGAGGGGCCTTTCCTGAGAAAGCAGATAGTGGCTCACCACTGGCGCCTTACAGATTCACAAAGTTGGCCACAGAGACTAGATCTGAGACAGGACAGCCCATTATGAGGGAATTTCTTATGGCCCACCATCAAACGACACTCCGTATTGTCACAGAGGTACTTGGGGGTCTGTGTGGGTGTGGGTGTGGGTATTGGTTTGTGGTTTTGTCTCATGTTCTGAGAATAGGTAAGAAAGTCGGTTTTTTTGGTTTGGTGTGAACTGATTCTAGTAAGTCGTTTGACAAGGCTAGTCTTTCTATATCTGTGTATCCCACTGTGTCCATGGTTGTAGACAATAGAAAAGAGAATGCATAAATACATGTGTCCTTTCTAGTAGAAATCTTCCCAGCATTCATTCTGCCCAATTTATGAATGGTCTGCGGCTTGCCTAATGGATGGGCAACACCTAATATCTTCTTAAGTTCCTGTTCTCTACCTGAATTATAGGCAACCTCCAGAATACGCTCATGGTATTGTGTCCAAGATATGAACCACCTCCACGCTCTGTGATACGGCCATGTACTAGAGAGCTGAAGGAAATGATGAGCATCTCAGAAAACTCAGATATCAGTGTGACCAGGAAAGTCTCAATGGAAAAACCCCGCTTTGGGCCTTTTGCTTACATATCCTTCTGTTGCCCTGAATGTCAGGAAGGTCTTTGCCTCAGGCTATGCCTTTTTGAAGCCTGAAGAAAACAGTTTTCAAATGGAAATGTATAAACATTACCTGTGGCTCTTTCTTAATTGCTTTGGAAAGGGATGTGTCTGAATCAGCCTCTTGGCCCTGTGTGAGGCTGTGGCTTAGATTCTCAGCACCTGATGGATCTAAAGAAAAATCCCATGTGTGCATGCAAATCAAAAAGCCAAAAGAGCAGTCATTTTGGATGAAGTTTCTCGCCTTCCTCTGTAAGGTTTCTGACTTCCATCATTGAGAATATGGATCCTTTGGGTCAAATGAGTTCTTCAAAGCCCTGCAGACACTAGACCATAGGTTCTTGGGTTTTCTCATGACTCCAATTAACATAAAGAATCTAAACACCACAGTCAGTAGGCCTCAAAATTGAGAATAAGAGCAATATTAACGGCAGGCCTCTTTGAACACTCCTGGTTCACAGGAAGGATGTCCCGGCCACACTGACTTTAGGCAAATGGATGCAAGGGAGCTTATTTTGGACACTGTCTTAGGCTGTGCCCCTCATGGAAACCTCCAGCCAGAGGTTATGATGAGTGTCTATATGGAAGAAAATGAGGGCCATGTGGGAGTGTCTTGATTTTAATTGCGGTCATTTGTGTGGCGCTTGGAATAGATGAATGAGTCCACCTGGGCTTGAACACTGGTGTGATTCTCCTTAGAGACTGAGTTCTGGAACTTACCTCAAAGAAGTATTGCCTTGTATTGTGTTGGGATTTTAGGAGGCCATGCATGAGAGTCGCCCTTGGAAACTGGGATCTATGCCCAGGTTGGCTTTCCACAGAGCACTGGGAATCTTGGGAAGGATATCACATGATTTTATTCTTAAAGACTTGGCAGCCATAGTTGCAAGTCAAAACACATATGGACCTCAAATTGTAGACCTCAATAGGTCTGGCTTCATGGGACCTTTTGGCCTGTCTTTGGGAAGCCTTGCGTGTGATAGTTCTCCAGAGCTTTCATTGAAATGAGCTTCCTCTCCATTTAATCATTCCTGAATGAATTGAAACCCACAGTGCCTCCAACTTCACCCTTGAAAAATGGCTAGATAAATACCTTTAAATTTTTGACATTCCCATGACCGGGTGGACCTGGAGAACCTATGGATGTCCTATTGATGACCATCAGTGTACCAGACAGTGCCTTGATTGACTGGGTTTCATGAAAATGGTGTAGAACGGAGATGCCAGTAATTTGGAGCCTGCTGAGTAGTCGGCCTAGAGCAGTGGTGTGCTGGTGTGTGTTAAAACATCTGTGGTCGGGTCATCTGCATCTGCCCTTCGCTTCCAAATGGTTTGTGACTGACATGGTACAAGCCCCAGATCCTTGTATGTAAAGGCATCTTGTTATATGGAGAGGATTCAGGGCAATGTTTACAATCAGATTGCTATGGTCAAGAGGGCAAGCTATGTGGGATAGAAGCCTTGTTGGTGCATTCTCCTGCAGACCCTTACCCACCACACGTGACAGAACTCCCTCCATCACTGTGTCCCAGTTGAACTTCTTGTATTTTGTGAAGCAAATATCAAACTCCCAGTGCAGCTGCAAGAAACACCACAAAAATTGGAGGATGACCAATGGCTTCACATTCCACCCTGGGAGACATTTAGCCACCAGTGGCCACAGTTTCCCTACAAAGAGAGAATTCAGCACTGCTGCCTCATGTTCATTGGAAAATAAGAAACAATGTCCTCTAGGTCACATAGATGCTGACCCAGCTTTGATCGTCTCACTATAAAGGAAGCTAAAGCTCCTAAAAACAACCTCAGATGAAGTTTCTCAAGAAATATTTAGGCCGGCAGAGCTCCATGTTTGTGGTGTTTTTACCCTGTCCCTGACTTTTGGAAACTCCTATACCACCTCCAAGGTTGTGAACTCCTGAGCATTTTCCATTCCAGATGTGTATTCACAGATTTTCTAACTCTTCTCCTCTAATTGTGTCTTACATGGGATGAAGGTAATGTCAAGGCATTGTTCTGAATACACATTGGATTCTTTTTCCAATTTTCCATTTGAAATACTGAATCCCTGACTGTCAGGCGTAGAAGGAATTCACCTTCAAAGAATAGCCTGACACTTACAAGAAACAGCCCCCATGGAGACATCCTGTCTGGGAGACATCCTGTAGCCAACTGTGTCTCTGAGACATCCTGTTGCCATCTGTATTCCTGAAACATCCTGAGTTTATCTCACCTTGTGAAGACATCCAGGAACTTTGGATAAGAGAGCTTTCCCATCTCCAGCATATAAATGCCCCTGTGTGAAAAATAAAAGTTTGCAGCTTGATCAGAACTCCTGTCTTGCTGTCATCTCTCGTGTCTCTTGTCCCTTCATTCCTCCGCATCTAGGTTCGCTGCCCCTGTTGATGTGTCTTTCCAGCCGTGACTACTGGCACCCACTGACTGGGGCTCGAGCCTTTGACTGATTGGGAACCCCGTCCTCCTGGAAGACTTCATCAAGTGGAGCTCGCGATTGCCTCAGCAGACACCACAAAGAGACAGATCCAGGAGGAGAGTGGGGATGACGCACGATGAGTGACCCACCATGGGACAAGCAGTTTCGTCACATGATTTGTTTTTGTCAGGCCTCAAGGAGTCCTTCAAGACATGAGGGGTGCGTGTTAAGAAAAAGGACTTAAAATTTTTCTTCTAATACATAGGAGAATTGTGTACATGGTTTCACATTGAAGTGACCATTGATGGCAAAAGATGGCTTAGAGTAAGAGACTGTTTAAAAGATTATTATGAAACCTTTGGCCCAGAAAAAGTGCCAGTTCCCACCTTTTCTTACTGGAACTTAATTAATGAAATTCTTAAAAGTTCACCCTTTGACAATGGTACCTTACAACTTGTAAGGATTGGAGAAGAGACTATGCAAAACACCTCTCGTCTCCCCACGGCATGCCCATCAGTTAGTATAGACATTGACCCTTCTCAGTCTCCCCAGGACCCTGGGAACCTTCCTAGTCCCCCTCAAAATACCACCCTAATGAATAAGGCTCCAATGGTTACCAAACACCTTTATCGAGTTTTAAATCCCAGAGACACATTGACCCCTGGGACGGAGGCTACCTTGGAGAAGGAAGCAGCAAGCTACCATTCAGAAGATGCGCCACCTCTCAGGACCCTGCCACAGCCTATAGGACTTACACATCTACCTACCTCCTATATCCCTCCTGCCTTTTGTGCTCCAGCCTTTCAGGAGCAAAATGCAACCCAGATATTTTTCCCCACTTCCCTTGCCTAGCCTGGCTCCCTTGTGAGAGTCTCTCCAACATAGACGGGAACAGATCAAACTTTTAAAAGAATTAAGATCCCTAGACTCTGAGCTCTGTTCATTAGCCTTAGGCACGGAGTCAATGCAAACTGGCCCACGGCGGTCTAATACAAAGGCTAAGCCACTCCATCAGCCTGTTCTCGCCTTCCCAGTCACCCGCAGTCAGATAGATAAGCCTGCCCAGGCTGAGGTCAAAGACTTAGACGAGGATCAAGAGGAGGAAGTGGGGGAAATGGATCAAGGAGATCAGGACTCAGAGGATGAGGAGTTCACCCCTAGGCAGGAAGGAACCCAGAGTGTCTACAAAAAAATTAAGCCTGCGTTTTCTTGAAAAACATAAAAAGACTTGTGCTCACAATGGCCCCACTGTGCCCTACAAGTTGACTTTATTAGAAAGCCACAGCGCACAATGGCTTACTCCCAATGATTGGAAATTTTTAGACCGAGCTACCCTCAGTGCCGGAGATTTCCTGTTATGGAATGCAGATTTCGAGGAGCACTGTCAGGAAACTGCTCAAAAAAAATTAACTAAGGCCTCCTCTAAATCCTGAACTTATGTTAAGCTAGTGGGCTATGCGCCATTTGACACTAAAACTAAATAGGCACGTTTCCCTGCTGGAATTTTGGCGCAGATTCAGATGGCTTGCTTACATGCTTGGAGATGCCTCCCTCAAACTGGCTCGGCTACCACTTCTTAGGCAAAAATTTGACAAGGACCCAACGACCCTTATAGAAACCTTGTTCCCCGGCTTAACCTAGCTGCAGAATGCTTGCTTGGACCAAGCGAAAGCAAAAGAACTTTTGTAAAACATCTTGCCTTTGAAAACGCCAACCTGTCATGTCAGGATGTTCTTTGACCACATAAGGAAAAAGGGAAACTTTCGGACTTTATTAGACTCTGTGCAGGGGTGGGTGCAGCCCATGCCATGGGTCTCGCCCTACATGCCCCCTTTATCAAGGCCTTTCACAATCCTGGCTCATGTACTTGCTTTACTTGTAAACAACCTGGCCATTTTGCACGCAAGTGTCTGAAAGACAAACAAAGCGTAGGAATATCGTCTCCTCAAACTGGGGCTAAACCGCCCCCAGCTACCCTTTGTTCTAGATGTGGTAAATGTCATCACTTGGCCAGTAAGTGTAGATCTAAGACAAATGGCCTCAGACAGCCTATTTCTTCCTGCTTCTCAGGAAAACCCTGCGGGGCCAGCCCCTGGCCACGACCTCCCCCAGGACAAAACCAGGGGCAATAAGGTTTATTCCCTTCCAAACTCCAAACCTACCACAAAATTCTTCCCCACAATTGCCTCCCTCTAACTAGCCACCCCAGGCAGCGCAGGATTGGACCTCTGTGCCACCACCGATACAATATTAGACTCAATGCAAGGGCACCAGATAATACCCACTAGAATTATGGGTCCCCCTTCATCTCATACGAGTGCCCTTATTCTTGGAAGAGTCTCTGCTACCTTAAATGGTGTTCAGGTCTTCCCTGGCATTAATGATAATGATTTCACTGGAGAAATAAAAATACTAGCAACAGCTATTAATGGAGTTGCGGCCATCCGAGCAGGAACAAGACTTGCACAATTAATATTCCTTCCCTTGGATTCAGGAGGCACTTCCACCGCCCAAACATAAAATGGGGGACAGCCTCCCTCGGCTGCTCTGATGTATATTGGGTTCAGCCCATTTCTCACAATAGACCCACCCTTACCTTACTTATTGAAAAAAAGGAATTCCAAGGAATTCTAGATACTGGAGCTGATGCCACAATTATTTCTCACAAATACTGGCCATCAGGTTGGCCCATCACCCCATCCTTGAATGACCTAAAAGGGTTAAGAGTCAAAAAATCCCCATGTCAGTTCTAGGGCTCTTAGCTTTACTGATAAAGAGGGTAATAAGGTGACTGTCACTCCTTTCATTGTTCCTGACCTCCCTGTTAACCTATGGGGCCGAGATATTTTGAGTCAAATGGAAGTCATTCTTGCCAGTCCCAATTCCATGATGACTCATCAAATGCTTCGTATAAATTTTGTCCCTGGTACAGGCCTTGTGAGACTGAGACAAGGACTGGTGGGGACTATAAAACTCATAAAAAAACAAATACATATGGACTTGGGTATTCTGATTTTTAGTGTCGGTTCCTGACCCTCCTGTACCCCATGCAGATAAAATTATTTGGGAGACTCAGACTCTTGTGTGGGTGGATCAGTGGCCCCTTACCCCCCCAAAAAATTGGAGGCTGCCTCCATGTTAGTGCAGGAACAGCTGGCAGCCGGCCATGTAGAGCCCTCAACCTCACCATGGATTACTCCTATTTTTGTTATCAAGAAAAAATCAGACAAGCGGCATCTTTTACAATATTTGTGTGCCAGTAATAAAGTTATGTGCCTGATGGGAGCACTACTGTCTCGAATTCCCACACCAATGGCTATTCCCAAAACTATTGTAAAATGGTTATTGACTTAAAAGTTTGCTTTTTTACCATTCCTTTACATCCTGAGGATAGACCCTATTTTGCCTTTAGTCTCCCTTGCATTAATTTCCACGGCCCTATGCAGAGATTTCAATGGAAGGTTCTTCCCCAAGGTATGGCCAACAGCCCTAGTCTTTGCTAAATATAAGTTGTTCAAGCAGTAGACCCTCTGAGAGAGTGATGACCACAATTTTATGTTTTACATAATATGGATGAATTTTTAATTGCTGCACCTAATTAACATGACCTTAATAATTGTTACTTGGACCTTTAGAAAACCCTCACTACCTTGAGACTACGGATAGCTGCTGATAAGGTTTAAACACAGGACCCTTATACCTATTTGGGCCTTAAACTTCAAGATAATCAGATCCAAATTCATAAAATACAACTGCGTGTGAACCATCTTCACACCCTTAATGATTCTCAAAAATTACTGGGAGATATTCAATGGCTAAGAACATATTTATAATTATCCACTTGTGTACTTTTGCCCCTTAATGATATTTTGAGAGGTGATTCCTACCCTTCCTCCCCTCAAAAGCTTACTCCCGAGGCATGACAGGCATTAAACCAAGTCACAGAGGCCATTGCCAAACAGTTTGTTACACAAATTTCTTATAACCTTCCTCTGGTTCTGGTTCTTTTACACACTCCTCATATACCCTCAGAAAAATTTTGGCAGTGATATCCATATTTTAAAAATAAAGGCTTCCCCTTGCTTTGGGTCCATTTATCCACCACATCCTCCAAGTTTATTACCGTTTATCTTGCTCAGGTAGCTTCTATTATTATTAAAGGTCGTTTGCTTTCTCGACAACATTTTGGCAAAGACCCTGATAATATTTTAATTCCATATACTAATGACCAAACCCAATTTTTACTACAGAGAGGGGATGAATGGGGTATTGCCCAATCAGGCCATTTGGGAACAATTGATAACCACGTCCCCAATGACACCCTTTTACATTTTGTCCAGATACATCCATTTATTTTTCCCAAAATTACTCAAAAGGCTCCCAGTTCCAAGCCCTTACTGTCTTTACAGACGGTTCCAGTAATGGCTGTGCGGTCTTTGTTGTCAATAACCAGCCTACAACCTTTGATACTGTCTATCATTCAGCACAGTTTGTGAAATTGTTTGCCATAACACAAGTTTTTATAACATTTTGTGATAATCCTGTTAATATTCATACAGACAGTGCCTACATTGCTCATTCTGTGCCCCTGCTGGAGATTTCACCCGCCATTAAAGCTTCTTCCAATGCGGCCTTTCTGTTTCACCAGCTTCAGCAGCTAATTCAGGCCAGACAACACCCATTTTTCTTAGGACACATCAGGGCACACTCTGATCTTTCCGACCCTCTAACACAGGTAATGCTCAAGCTGATGCAGCAACTCCTACCATCTTTCAAATTTTTGGTGGCTCCATTCAATAGGCCACGGAGCTAAACAATCTTCACCAACTAAATTCCCAGAGCCTTCGATTACTTTGTAAAATTACCAGGCAACAGAAACGAGAAATAGTAAAAGAATGCCCTGCTTGCGCTCTCTCCCTCCCCATTCAACACTTGGGAGTTAACCCCCGAGGATTACTGCCAAATCAGGTTTGGCAAATGGATGTTACTCATTTTCCTGAATTTGGAAAAACCAAATATATACACGTTTCTATCGATAACTTCAGCAGCTTTATTTTTGCATCACCACATTCTGGAGAGGCTACCAAAGATGTCCTTTCTCATCTTGTTTCAGCCTTTTCCATAATGGGTAAACCAATACATATTAAAACAGATAATTATCCTCCATATACCAGTGCCAAGTTTAAACAGTTTTGTGCTACCTTGCAATTTTGTCATCCTACTGGAATTCAATACAAACCTCAGGGCCAAGGCATTGTGGAATGTTCCACCTTACCTTAAAGACTTGGCTATCCCGCCTTAAGGCTTCCGCCCTTGTATTTACCACTCACAGGCATTGCCTTAACCATGCATTATTTGCCCTTTCTTTTCTTACCCTAGACAGTGAAGGCCTTTCGGCTGCAGACACACACTGGCATCCCTTTTCCAATTCTGATCAGCCACCTGTTATGTGGCGAAATCCCCTTACAAATAAATGGAAATGCCCACATCCTGTCCTCATCTGGGAATGTGGCTCAGCTTGTGTTTTGGACCAAGAGCTAGCAGCCCCAAGATGGTTACCAGAATGCCTGGTTAAACAGGTTAATGACTTACCTCAAACCGGGGACGGAGGCCCTCTCCCTGAGTACAAATTTTCCCCTTTTCCGGATCCATCCAACAATCTGTGTGAGGATCCTGCTTAAGGCACTTCTGCTGAACAGGTTTGTGCACGGAGGCCTGGGCCCTCCACCTTCCAACATCATGGAGTACCTTCCCCCCCCCCCCCGTGAAGGCAAGGGAGGATCTTGGACTCAGGCTCCCACTAGTTGGAACCAGACTGCTGACTGCATGACTAAGGTGGCTTACCTCCGTTCCGAGGTTGACCATAAATTCAGAGGAGTTCATCAGCCTAAATGGGTATGTGTTAACAAGCCAAAGATTATTCCCCCTAGTACAAGTAAAGCTCTCCAAAATTGTTCTGCAACCCGTACGCATACCCAGGCGATGCATGTCTCTTGTTTTGTGTCGGCCTCAATTTGTGTTAACAAGCAGGGAGAATGATTTTTTGAAGCCTCCCTAACTAAAACTCATGAAGCAGGGTGGACCACTATTCATTATACCCCCGTTCTCTTTGACCAGGGAGGAGAAGGCAAATACACCAAGCTACAGTCAGCTGGGTGCCAAGGCACTGTCGGAAAAACTTCCTACTGGCCCATTAAGGACCCTACAGGGGTCTCTGATGGTAGAGGACCCACTGATGCAGTCAAGCATCCTCAGATAATCAAACTTTTGAAACCCAAATCCCTGAGCTCACATATCATCCCTTAATGTAGCCGAAATCCCAGTTCCCAGGTTTAGATACCAATACATTAGATATTTTGCAAACTACCTTCTCCTTCCTTAATAATTCCAACCCCACCCTTGCTGGTAATTGCTGGCTCTGCATGACAACAGGGGCAAGCATGCCTATGGCAGTTCCTATTAATTCTACTATGGACAATGATAATACATGCCAACCCGGATTTCCCTTTAAAGTACAGCCTATAGGCACTTTTACATTATGTCTTTTAGGCGTGATGCAGAATAATACCTATGATATGGATTTTGGAATTGCTTCCTTTGGAAATTGCTCAACAGAACAAAATTATTCCTCACCCATCCCATCTCTTTGTCCCCCCAATGGCACAGTTGTTATGTGTGGAGGAAATGTGGCCTTCCCCAGGCTTCCAGCGAATTGGAACAGTGGCTGTGTTCTTGCCTTATTACTCCCTGATATAACTATTGTCCCAGGAGACGAACCTCTAGCCTAGACACCTTAGTCAAAAGACAGAGGCGGGCGATACAGGCCTTATCACTTATTGCCAGCCTTGGAATAACAGCTGCTGTGGGCACAGGTACACTGGCTTAGGCACGGCAATACACCCTTACCATCGCCTGTCTCAACAACTTAAAATGATGTACAAACTCTATCAGAAACCATTAAAGATTTGTAGGACCAAATAGACTTCCTGGCAAAAGTGTTCCTTCAAAACAGACGAGGCTTAGATTTGCTGACTGCTAACCAGGGAGATATTTGATTGGCCTTAGGGGAACGATGCTGCTTTAATGCCAATAAATCAGTCATAGTATGCACTAAATTTAAGCAGCTTCAAGAAGATCTAGAAAAGAGATGAAGGGAACTATTTGAAAATCCCCTCTGGACAAAGCTTAATGGATTTCTACCCTACCTTCTTCCCCTATTAGGCCCTTTGTTGGGTTTACGTTTAATGGTGACCATAGGACCCTGCATTATAAACAGTGTGGTACAATTTATTAAGGAACACATTAATATTATGGCCTCTAAGCCCCTACAAATCCACTATCATCATCTGGAGATGGAAGACCACGCTGTCAACTTTTAAAAGGATGTTCTACCCTTCTGACAGGCTTATTTCTTAAGTTTACATCCCCACAAATCTCTCTTTCTTACATAAAACTATAAGTAACAGCTCTGACAAACCATCTTCTGCCCTTGCCATAAGGGTTCGTCTACATGGGCCCTTCGGCTTGGGGGAAGACGCACCCATGGAGTGAGGACGTTAGGCCACAATATCGGAGGGTGCAGGAAGGATTGCAAAAGGATGGATCCACGGATCCCCAAACACAAGACCAGTGAGTGACATGCTCTGGTGCATGGCGGTTGGCATGCTTCCGCTTCAAGGCCATCTCCTCCAAAAACATGCCAAGGCCACCACGAAATCTGCTAGTAAAGATGCTCGCTCGGATCAGGAGATATTTTAAGGCCTCCTAGAGAAACAGAGCCTCTAACCCCCCCCCCCCCTAAAAACATGGCCGGTAAGGTAGGTCAAATATTTTATATAAGAAAGGGGGAGATGTCAGGGGCTAAAAGGAAGTTCTCCTTCAAAGAATAGCCTGACACTTACAAGAAACAGCCCCCTGGGAGACATCCTGCCTGGGAGATATCCCACAACCATCTATCTCCCTGAGACATCCTGTCGCCATCTGTCTTCCTGAAATATCCTGAGGTTATCTAACCCTGTGAAGACATCCAGCAACTGAATAATAAGAGAGCTTTCCCACCAGCAGCATATAAACACCCTGTGAGAACAATAAAAGTTTGCAGCTTGATCAGAACTCCTGTCTGGGTGTCATCTGTCCTGTCTTTTGTCCCTTCATTCCTTCCCAACTATGTTCGATGCCCACGTTGATGTGTCCTGCTGGCCGGGACACCTGGCACTAACCCATACCCTACTAGAATATGACTACTAATCCTAATATGATGGAGAAAAATAACCCAAATAGAATAGAAATACAAGCAGTTCAGAGGAGGCATGGTGTATAGTTGGAGTTGCCTTTTGCATGATCTAGGGTAGGTGTTATAAATCTAGCTAATTTTTAAATGAAATAGTTCTCCATGTGTTTTTAAAGTTAAAAAATATGTGAATACCTGTCTCCCTTTCTCTGTAGCCTACTTGCCACATGTATTTTATATGCACATATAGAATCCTACGTGGTATCACACGTATATTCTTGTGAGGTGGCTGACTTAGCAGATTCAAATTGTGAGAAGAGATCACTTCTCCTAAACGCTGTTGGAACTGAAAATTCAACCTATGGGGGAGCCTCCTAGTAAAAAAAAAACATTATACATAAATCCATGCTAAGTAAAATTAATATTTTTGCATCAGTGGATGATATATATTTCATGAAGAATTTCGATTGGCATATATATTGCTACTTTTCATTGTCTGTGTTTGTGTTTTGTGTATATATATATATTCCACTTGGGGGCCTTCAGGGTTAAAAGTTATTTTGGCCCGGAGCTTGGTGAGCAGAACTCTGCCCATCAATGGGGCCGGGCATTCTGGGATTACTTGGAAGGAGTGATGGATTTTTCCTTTCCCCTGGTCCCAGGTCCTCTTAGTTGTCCAAGCCCGATATTTACTGCAATTAGCCCCTTGAATTAGAGACCTTTTATTTGATAGAGGGCAAAATGGAGCCTTAATGGCTGAGTATATTGCCCCTGTATCCACTTCAATGTTTACTGGGGTGCCCTCCACTTCAAAAGTTAACCTGAGCTCGGGGAGGGGATCTGATCCCCAACTTTCTTAGTCATCCTGCAGAGTCAGGATGGCTGGCTGGCGTGGCTGTCTCTTTCTAGGGCTCTCTTTGGCCCAGTGTCCTTTTTCTTTACAATAGGCACATTGATCTGAGGCCAGGGGTGGCCTCTAGTTTGGGCCCAGGTATCCCTTCCTGTCTCCATGTTTCTTATTTCTGGCCTATTTGTTGTTGTGACCAGGACCTGAGTCAATTCCTTAGTCTGTCTTTTGTTTCTTTTATCCACCCTTTGCTTCCTTATCTTCCTCAGTTTCTCTCGTATAGTATACGTTTTTGGCTTCTCTGACTAAATCTCTCAAAGTCATATCTTGTAATCCATCTAAGTGTTGTAACTTTCTTTAAATATCCATGGCAGCTTGCCCAATAAAGGCCATCATGACAGATGCCTTTTGAGCCTCTGCCTGAGTATCAAAAGGAGTATATCTCCTATATGCCTCCATAATTCTCTCTAGAAACATAGAGGGAGATACATCAGGCCCTTGAATAAACTCTATTACCTTGGCCAAATTAGTTGGTCGCCTAGCAGCCACTAAGATACCCGCTATTAGAGCCCGGAGATAAGTGGACAGATGCTCCCTACCTTCAAAGGTGTTGGGGTCCCAGTTTTGTCGATTCTAGGGAAAGCCGGGTTGAATATATTGGGAAGTGGTGTCAGTCAAACATCTGGTCCGAGGATATTTTTTTCTAGCTTCCAAGAGGATTCTCTTTTGTTCCTCTGTCATAAAGAGAGTCCCTAGGTGTTATTGGCAGTCATTCCAAGTAGGCTGGTGTGAAAACATCTATGAATCAACCACACTTGAGACACGAGTGGGGTCCTCTTAAAAGGGGGGATTGTTATTTTTCCAGTTATATAGGTCTGAAGAGGAGAAAGGCCAATACTGGTAGGCTTGCAATTTTTCCCCATGGCCATCATCAATCATTGGCACATAGGGACGGAGGGGGAGCACCACGGGAGTTCCAGGGTTTTCAATCTTTCATTGATGGTGAGTTCCTTTAGCCGGGCCAGGTTCCTCCAGGGGAGGAGGGGCTGTGTGTGCCGCGGGGGAGTTTTCTGGAGGGTGCTGGGCTGGCTTAGCTTCCTCCAATGGCGGAGAGGCTGAGTCAGCAGCAGGAGAATCACTTAGAGGGTGTTGGGGGTTGGGAGACCAGGGCAAGGGATAAGGAGAGGGATGAGAGTGCAGTAGAGTTAAATCTTGTGACTTAGGCAGAAAAGAGGGTGGAGGAGGAGGAGGAGCAGAGGGTTTGAGAGATCGTGGGGGAAGGATTAGGAGCGGGGGCAGGGGCAAAGAAAGGCTTCACCCATGGAGGAGATTTGCAGAGGTAATGCCGGGTTAAGATATATGGCTTTTGATCTGGATGGCTATGTGGCCCTTCCTGAAAGACAATATCTCTGACTTTTTAAATTAGTGAGAAGTAGAAAAATCCTTCTAAGGGCCATCCGAATCCAAAGGTGGGCCACTCTGAGGCACAGAGAGTCTGCCAGGTCAAGCGGTTTACTGAAAAAGAAAGATTCTGAGCCCTTAAGCCGAATTTGGTCCAGTGATCAAGGGTCAGGGACAGAGGCATTGAAGTGCTCTTTTCCATAATGAAAAATGCACAAACAGTAAAAGCAATGACACATGACACAGACAAGACAAGACAATAAAGACAGGAAATGGACGTCCAACACTGAGACGAGGACTGAGTAGCCGGCAATACCTGATGGGCTGGCAATACCGAATCTGAAACAAAATATCACTGAGTTGAGGAGACTATTGTTCCTTGATTTTCAGAGTCCTCTGGGGTGTCCCTCAGGGTGGTGGCCTGTGGCTCTGTGACACATCTGTCAGCCACCGTGAGAGAGAGCTCACACTCTTCATTGACAGCCATTTTGCCAAGCTCTAACCTGAAACCTGACACCAGAAAGAGGCGCCTTACAAATCCCTTGAGGAGCCAGTTGGGGTCTCTCGTCCGCTGCTGCCAGAACTCGGTGGAACCTCCATATGTAAAGGTCGGATGAGTGTCAGGCGAAGAGACCTCTAAGAAACTGTCTCATGCAAAAGCAAAGGGTTTATTGGTGGCCAGCATGCTGGGGCTCAGAGCTCACTTCAATAGAGCAGAGAGTCCTGAGAACAGCTTAAACAGGGCTTATATACTTTCCTTGGGGAGGGCAGGGAGGGAAGTTAAGTATACAGAAAAACATGAAGAGACAACTACCTATTTTACTAACTTTTCACTAACGACTATACTTTGCCAGATTTCCTAATGTATCTATTGATATCTATTTTCCTACATATTTTTCCCAGTTCATCATTGTGGCTGACTCTTCACATGTGCTGACATTTACATTTACTCTATACCCGAAAAGCTATAGCTAAAGAACTTTTGGTGCAAATTCTATACTCACTCTCCTTTCTAAACTACCGACTATCTTCTTAATCTTACCGACTATCACTTTTTGACTGGAAGTTATCTTTGACAATCAATCATCCAAGGCACAAGGTCCAATGCAATTGTATATCGATGTACCTGAGACATCTGTGCAGAAAATAAATCAAAGCTAAGTATCACAATCAAGGTCCTAATACACTTCTGGGTTTTAAATCTTACATAGATTTCTGTTTTCATACTTATATTTTACCTATATATTCTTGTAATTATCGCAGGTCATCAATACCATTATTCATCCAGCTGAATGATTCCTAACCCAAATCAAACCTGTTATTAACCCTAACCATACACTGTTGCCTCAATCTAACTTTACAGAAGAGCAGGGACAGAGATGGTCTTACAATACAAAAATGTAGGATTCCTTCCAACTACTGAGAAACTCAAAGGTCCATGCAAAAATGATCCCTGCAGAAGTTGTAGGCAGCTGTGTAGGAACTGAGAGAGCAAAAGTCATCTTTCATTGTAAAAAACTTGGTCAGGATGAAGGAATGTGTCTGAATCAGCCTCTGTCTTCTTAATTTAGAGAAGAAGGACCCAACCAGGCCTGTGTTGAGAGCTGTTCCTGGGTGCCTATGGTTGATATACCATTCTAAGTTGTGAAAGTGTCACAGGAAGTAGGGGCAGCCTCCATTTCATGGGACTCTTTGAAGCAACTGTTAGGACAACATGGTTGCCAAGGCAGTGACCTTTTTCACTTTCTGAAGGAAGTGACCTCACCTCACAACCTTGGTGACAGAACTCTCTGAACTTGGGATCCAGGAAGCCAGTCACCAAAATCCAGTCCCAGTCCCACTCCCAGGGGTCTCACTTGCTTGGATTTACCAAGGACAGATTTAGTCTTTCTTGGTACCTACTGATGTGAGGATGGCCAAATGCCAGAAAGCTCTGAAAAGTCACCTTTACTGAGAAAGCAGGTATTGGATCACCGCTGGCTCCTCAGTAGTTCAAAATGTTGACCAAAGAGACCAGATCTGAGACAGGACAGGCCATTTTGTGAGAATAAAATATGGTCCACAATTAGAGAAACTCTGGATAGTCACAGACCTACTTCGGGGAAGGAGGTGCCTTTGTGGGTGTGGGTGTGAGTTTGTGGATTTGTCTCATGTTCTCAGAATAGGTAGGAAAGTCGGTATGTTTGGTTTGGTGTAGACTGTTTCGAGTAAGTCGTTTGACAAGGCGAGTGTTTCTATGTCTGTGTATCCCACGGTGTCCATGGTTGTAGACATTAGAAAAGAGAATGCATCAATTGATATGTCCTGTCTAGTTGAAAGCTTCCCAGCATTCATCCTGCCCAATTTATGAATGGATTTCAGCTTGCCTTATCGATGGGCAACACTTGCTATCTTTCAAAGTTTCTGCTTTCTTCCTGAATTCTGGCCACTCTCCAGAATAGGCTCATGGTTTTGTGTCCAATATATGTACCACTTCCAAGCCCTGTGACATCGTCATGTACTGGATAGCTGAAGGGAATGGCGAGCATCTCAGAAAACTCAGGTATCAGTGTGATCAGGAGAGTCTCAGTGGAGAAACCCTGCTTTGGGCCTTTTAATTATCAATTGTTCTGCTGCCCTGAATGTCTGAAAGGTCTTTGCCTCAGGCCACCCCTTTTTGAAGCCTGAAAAAAAAAACTGTTTTCACATGGAAATGAATGGGCATCACCTGAGGCTTTTTGCTTAATTCCTTTGGAAAGGATGTGTCTGAATCAGCCTTTTGGCCCTGTGTGAGGCTTAGGCTTAGATTCTCAGCACCTGATGGATCTAAAGAACGATCCCATGTGTGCATACAAAACCAAAATAGCCAAAAGAGCAGTCATTCTGGATGAAGTCTCTCCCCTTCCTTTGTGAGGTTCTAGACCTACATCAAGTTAGAATAGGAATGCATTGGGTCAAATAATTTCTTCAAAGCCCTGCAGAGGCTAGCCCATAGGAGCTTGGGTTTCCTCATGTCTCCAATTCAGACAAAGAATCTAAACCCCACAGTCAGTAGTCCTCAAATTGGAGAAGCAGAGAAGTATTAACAGCAGGCCTATGTGATCACACCAGGTTCACAGGAAGGGTGTCCAAGCCACCCTGTTTTTAGGCAAATTAGGAGCAAGGGAGATTATTTTGGAGACTGTCTTGGTCTGCACCCCTCATAGAAACATTCAACCAGAGGTTATGAAGAGTGTTTATATGAAAGATCATGAGGGCCATGTGGGAGTGTGTTGGTTTTAATTGTGGTCATTTGTGTGGTGGTTGGAAGAGATGACTGGGTCCACCTTGATATGAACTCTGGTGTGATTCCCCTAAGAGACTGAGTTCTGGAACTGACCTCAGAGATGTATTGCCATGAACTGTGTTGGGATGTTATGAGTTCACGCATGAGAGTCGTCCTTGGAAACTGAGATGTATGCCCAGGTTGTATTTCCACAAAGCACTGGGAATCACAGCCAAGATATCACATGATTTTATTCTGAAAGACTTGGCAGCCATAGTTGAGAGTCAAAACACACATGGACCTCACATTGTAGACCTCAATGGGCCTGGATTCACGTGACCATTTAGCCAATCTTTGGGAAGCCTTGCCTGTGAGAATTCTCCATAGCTTTCATTGACATGAGCTTCCTCAAAATTTAATGGTTCTGGATTGATTTGAAACGTACAGTGCCTCCAACTTCATCTTTCAAAAATGGCTAGATAAATACCAAGAAATTTTTGAAATTCCCATGACCAGGTGGCACTGGAGAACCTTTGGATGTCCTGTTGCTGATCAAGAGTATACCAGACAGTGCCTTGATTGACTGAGTTTCATGAAAATGGTGTAGAACAGAGATGCCAATAAATTGGAGCCTGCTGAGTACTTGGCCTAGAGCAGTAGTGGGCAGGTGTGTAATAAAACATTTGTGGTGGGGCCATGTGGATCTGCCATTAGCTTCCAAATGTCTTGTGACTGACATGGTGCAGCAAGCAGTCCCTTCTATGTAAAGGCATCTTGTAATATTGAGAAGTTTCAGGGAAAGTTTCAGAATTAAGTTGCTATGGTCAATGGGGAAAGCTATGTGGGATAGAAGCATGGTTGGTGCATTGTCCTGCAGAAACTGACCCACCACACGTGACAGAACTCCCTCCAGCACTGTGTCCCAGTTGACCTCTTTGTATTTTGTGAAGCAAATACCAAACTCCCAGTGAAGCCGCAAGAAACACCATGAAAACTTTAGGATCACAAAATGGCTTCACAGTCCACACGGGGAGACACTTAGACCCCAGGGGCCACAGTTTAGCTACAAACAGCAAATTCAGCACTGCTGCTCATGTTCAGTGGAAAATAATAAACCATGTCCTCCAGATCACATAGATGCAGACCCACCTTTATTGGTCTCACTAGAAACGAAGCTAAACCACTTGACAACAACATATGTTTCAAGTGCCCAACCTCAGAGGCAGTTCCACAAGAAGTCTTTAGGCCAGAAGAGCTCCAGTTTGTGGAGTGTTTACCCTGTCCCTTACTTTTGGAAACTCCTTAGCATACTCTATTTCAAATATGTATTCACAGATTTTCTAACTCTTCTCCTCTAATTTTGTCTTACTTGGGGACTAGGTAATGTCAAGCCATTGTTCTGGATGACAGTGGGAACAATTTTTTGTAGCACACATTTGTATACACATTGGATTCATTTTATAATTTTCCAGTCAAAATAGTGAATCCCTCACACTAACCCCTATGCTACTAAACTCTGACTAGAATAATAACCCAAACAGAATTGAAATACAAGCAGTTCAGAGGAGGCATCGTGTATAGTTGGACTTGCCTTTTGCATTATATAGGGTAGGAGTTATGAAACTAGTCAATTATTTGGTTGAAAAAATTCTCCATGTTTTTTTAAAGTTAACAAATATGTGAATTCCTGTCTCCCTTTCTCTGTAGCCTATTTAGCACATGTAGTTTTATATGCACATATTTATTCATACCTGGTATCACACGTATATTTTTGGTGAGGTGGCTGACTTGGCATATAGAAATTGTGAGAAGATATCACTCCTTCTAAAAGCTGTTGGAACTGAGAATTCAACCTATGGGTGATCCTCCTATTTAAATAGCATTATACATAAATCCATGTTCAGTAAAATAAATATTTTTGAATCTGTGGATGATATGTATTTCATGATGAATTTCGATTGGCATATATAATGCTACTTTTTAATGTCTCTCTGTGTGTGTCTGTATATATATATCCTCCAGATTTTTCAAAATATGAAATATATGTGTCTTATTATGCACTCCCAAATTTCATTCATATTCATGTATGTGGATTTATAATCTACTTTTCAAAAGATTATTCTCAGAAATATTCATCCACCTGAAATAACATTTTGGTTTACTAGTACTGAAAACTATCTTCAGTAAATGGTGCATAGAAATCCTAATATTTTGACATTGCAAGATGGCCATGAATAGAGTGCATCACACCCTTTGTACTGCGCAACTTCACATGTGAATAAGGAGTTAGAATGACGAAAAAGTATCTTGTTAGGATCTTACAGAAAAATGGGTGTGCCTGGAACCTAGAAGAATGATTTCCACCACCGAGGTCCTGTAATTGAGTCTCAAACAAGAGCCAACTATGCGACCGAAGATCTGGGGTGGCTGATCCGTGCGGCCCATGCCGTGGCTACAGACGGCGAGCCTCCACCGTGAAGCGACCAGCATGCAGGGAGAAACGTTGCTGCGGATTCTGTGGAATCCGGCTGGGTCACCCACCACTGAGCCTGGGGCTGAGTTCGGGATTTCAGATGGGGAAGAAAGTGTTACAGTTCTATCCCCCACAACCGAAACTCCACCGAGGAAACCAACGGCCACCATCTTGGAGAGCTGAAGTATCCACCACCACTCTCCGACAGATTGCAACAACAAAACAGGTGTGTGTTACTCAGCTTATCTCCCATACAGCAGGTAATTCGCAAAAATTCTCTCTTAGGCTTTCCGGGGGAGGGATTACCAGAGAAAGCCTTCATAAAGACGGGGGGAAAACTAGTGGCACCTGACCTTCAACTTCCCCTCCCATCACCGGTGAAAACAAAACTTTTCTAGCCAGCGCAATGGGTGGGGCAAGCGGAAAAAATCAAAGCAATAGAGTGCCAGTGTTCCCAATAGACACCCTCCACAACCAAGGAACGGCAGGCAAAGAGTACAGTTTGAGCTGCCAAGAGGCATCACTCAGGGGAAATCTGGTGTCGCAGGGGAAATCAGGACTCGCAGAGGAAACCAGGGGACCAGAGGACAGACACGCGTGACTAGGAGGCTGGAGAACGCCTGCCCACCAGCAACCAATCACCCGCTGGCTGCCTGCGCAATTGGGCAGCTAGAGATCACCCGCCCGCCGGTGACAGCCCATTCGCTGATTGCACGACTGGATGGCTGGAGACCGCCCATCCGCCAGCGACCGGGAGGTGAAACCAACCAGAGACAGTCCAGTCCCACCCCCCCATTCAAACACCCCGGCAAGGAGCCTGGGGCCCGCCATAGCAGACAGGTGACATCACTGGAGCTCAGCTGTCGGAATTCCTTCCAAGTGGAATCCACTTTTGCAGGCATAGTCTACAAACACAAAAGAGAGACAACAGAGATATATAAAACCAAAACAAATCTATTGAAGAAAGCAGAAACACAGCAATCAAATTGAGCTGAAAAGTAACGTGAACATCATGAAAAAACAAGGGAAAAAAAGGTGTGCAAAAAATGCAGGACAACTAAATTCTAAAGGAGGACCGTGAAGCATCAGAAATAGGGATAGGGAAAAAACTCAAGGCATACCTAACTCAGATGGAAAGGAATATTAGAGAAGACATGAGGCAGCAAGTCCAAGCAATAAAAGTATATTTTGAAAATCAAATAAACAAACAAATTCAAATGGCAAAGAATGAGCTTTACCAGGAGATAGAGACATTAAAAAGAAATATCAAACAGTAATCCTAGAAATGCAGGAAAGTATAAACCAAATTAAAAACTCAAACGAAGAGTATTACAAATAGACTAGATCAAGTAGAAGTTACAACGTCAGATAATGAAGACAAAGTTTATCAACTTGAAAAGAATAGAGTAAACACAGAAAAGATGCTTAAATCCCATGAGCAATCTATTCAAGAGATATGGGATGTCATAAAAAAAAAACAAATTTGAGAGTCATCGGGATACAAAAAGGCATAGAGATTCAAACCAAAGGAATGGACAACATATTAAATGAAATAATTCTAGAAAATTTCCCAGAGATGAAAGATGGAATGGATTGCCAAATCCTGGAAGCCTACAGGACCCCAAGCATTCAAAACCATAATAGACCAACTCCAAGACAAATATTTATGAAGATAGCCAGAACAAGGACATACAGAACAAAGAGAGAATATTAAAAGCTACGAGAGAAAGTAGGCAGGTTACATTCAGGGGTAAACCAATTAAGTTAACGACTGATTTTTTTCATCACAAACTTTGAAAGCAAGAAGATCCTGGAACAAAGTATTTCAAACGCTCAAAAATAATGGATTCCAACCAAGAATACTGTATCCAGCAAAATTAAGCTTCAGATTTGACAATGAAATTTAAGTCTTTCACGATAAACAAAAGCTAAAAGAATTCACAGCCAGAACACCAGCAGTGCAAAGCATTTTGAGCAAAATACTACAAGAAGAGGATTTGAAAAGTAATGCCTGAAACTAGCAGCAGGAGGTATCTCAGTAAAGGGAGAGGAAAATAACCAAAAAGTAAAAACTAACCAAAATAAATAAATAAATGAATAAATAAATAAATAAATAAACAAACAAACAAACATGACTGGAAGTAGAAATCATATTTCAATTGTAACCTTAAATGTTAATGGCCTAAACTCACCAATCAAGAGACATAAGCTAGTAACCTTGATCAAAAAAAAAAAAAATCCAACAATATGCTGCCTTCAGGAGACTCATATGATAGGTAAAGACATACAGAGGCTGAAATTAAAAGTTTGGGAAAAATCATACCACTCACATGACCCTCGGAAGCAAGCAGGAGTGGCCATACTCATATCGAATAAAATCAACTTCAAACCTACGTTAATCAAAAGGGATAAAGAAGGACACTATATACTGTTAAAAGGAACCTTGCACCAACAATGCATAACCATTATCAATTTGTATGCACCAAACAATTGAGCTGCAACACTCATAAAACAAACTCGCCTCAAGTTCAAGAGTCAAATAAACTACAACACAATAATTATGGGTGACTTCAACACACCGCTCTAGCCATTAGACAGATCCTCTAGACAAAAACTGAATAAAGAAACTATAGAATTCAACAGCAAAATCAGTAACCTAGACTTCACCGACATATATAGAATATATCAACCATCAAAAAGTGGATACACGTTCTTCTCAGCAGCACATGGATCCTACTCAAAGATAGACCATATATTATGCCATAGGGCAATTCTTAGTAAATATAAAGTCGTGGAGATAATACCATGCAGAATATCTGATCATAATGGAATGAATCTGGAAATCAATGATAAAAGAAGGAAGGAAAAATCCTACATCACATGGAAAATGAACAACATGCTACTGAATGATCAATGGTTTACAGAAGACATAAAGGAGGAGATAAAAAAATTCATAGAGACAAATGACAATACAGACACAACATACTGGAATCTATGGGACACAATGAAAGCAGTTTTAAGAGGGAAATTCATTTCTTGGAGTTCTTTCCTCAAAAAAAAAAAGAAAAATCAGCAAATAAATGAACTCACACTACGCCTCAAAAACCTAGAAATGGAAGAGCAAAACAACAGCAAATGTAGTAGAAGACAAGAAATAATTAAAATTAGAGCAGAAATCAACGAAATTGAAACAAAAAAAATTGAAAATATTGATAAAACTAAAAGTTGGTTCTTTGAAAAAATAAATAAGATCTGCAGGCCCTTAGCCATGCTAAGGAAGAGAAGAAAAGAGAGAGCAGGCCCTTAGCCATGCTAAGGAAGAGAAGAAAAGAGAGAACTCAAATTACTAACATACGGGATGAAAAAGGCAATATCACAACAGACACTACAGAAATAAGAAGATAATTAGAAAGTATATGGAAACCCTATGTTCCAATAAAATAGATGATAGTGAAGATATCAATAAATTCTTAAGTCATGCGATCTGCCCAGATTGAGTCAGGAAGACACACACAATTTAAACAGACCAATAACAAAGGAAGAAATAGAAGAAGCCATCAAAATACTACCAACCAAAAAAAGCCATGGACCGAATGGGTATACAGCAGAGATCTACAAAACCTTCAAAAAGGAATTAATACCAATACTTTCCAAGCTATTTCAAGAAATAGAAAAATAAGGAACTCTTCCAAATTCATTCTATGAGGCCAATATCACCCTGATCCCAAAACCAGACAAAGACACTTCAAAGAAAGAAAACTACAGACCAATATCTCTAATAAACTTGGATGCAAAAATTCTCAATAAAATCTTGGTGAATCGAATACAAAAGCATATCAAAAAAATTATGCACCATGATCATGTAGGATTCATCCCTGGGATGCAAGGCTGGTTCATTATACGGAAATCAATAAATGCTATTCACCACATCAATAGACTTAAAGACAACAACCATATGATCGTATCGATAGATTCAGAAAAAACATTCGACAAAGTTCAGCATCCCTTTATGTTGAAAACACTAGAAAAACTAGGGATAACAGGAACTTACCTCAAGATTGTAAAAGCTATATATGCTAAACCTCAGGCTGGCATCATCCTAAATTGAGAAAAGCTGAAGGCATTCCCTCTAAAATCTGGAACAAGAGGGATGCCCTCTATCACCACTTCTATTTAATTCAGTTCTTGAAATACTAGGCATAGCAATTAGACAGACAAAAGAAATTAAAGGCATAAAACTAGGAAAAGAAGAACTTAAATTATCGCTATTTGCGGATGACATGATAATATATTTAACAGACCCAAAAGGGTCTACAGAGGAACTGCTAGAGTTAATAAATAAATTCAGCAAAGTGGCAAGATATACAATCAACACGCATAAATCAAAGGCATTCCTGTATATCAGCAGCAAAACTTCTGAAATGGAAATGAGGAAAACCACTCCATTCAAAATATCCTCAAAGAAGATAAGATAATTGGAAAAACAATTATATAGTTGGGAATCAACCTAACAAAAGAGGTGAAAGATTTATAAATGAAAACTACAGAAACATAAAGAGATAGAAGAAGATCTTAGAATATGGAAAAATATACCCAATTCATGGATAGGCAGAACTAGCATCATCAAAATGGCGATATTACCCAAATTCTCTACAGGTTTAAATTGATGCCAATCAAAATCCCAACGACATTTCTTGTAGAAAAGATAAAGCAATCATGAAATTCATATGGAAAAACAAAAGACCCAGAATAGCAACAGCAATTCTAAGCAGGATGTTTGAATCTGGAGGTATAGCGATACCAGACATCAAACTGTACTACAAAGCAATAGTAACAAAAACAGCATGGTACTGGTACCAAAACAGGCAGGTGGACCAATGGTACAGAATAGAGGACACAGAAACCATTCCACAAAATTACAACTTTCTTATATTTGATAAAAGGGGCTAAAAACCTGCAATATACGAAGGACAAATGGTGCTAGAAAAATTGGAAATCGATATGCAACAAAATGACACTGAATCCCTTTCTCTCGCCAAGCAAGGAAGTTAACTCATGATGGATCAAGGAGCTAGATATCAAATCAGAGACACTGCATCTGATACAAGAAAAAGTTGGCTACGATCTACATACTGTGGGATCGGGCTCCAAATTCCTTAATAGGACACCCATAGCCCAAGAGTTAATAACAAGAATAAATTAATGGGACTTACTTAAACTAAAAGTTTTTTTTTTTTTTTTCTCAGCAAGAGAAACAATAAGAGAGGTAAATAGAGAACCTACATCCTGGGAACAAATTTTTACCCCTCTCACTTCAGATAAAGCCCTAATATCCAAAATATACAAAGAACTCAAAAAATTAAAAAGTAAGGTAACAAATAACCCAATCAACAAATGGGCCAAGGACCTGAACAGACACTTCACAGAGGAGGACATACAATCAATCAACAAGTACATGAAAAAATGCTCACAATCTCTAGCAGTCAGAGAAATGCAAATCAAAACCACCCTAGGATACCATCTCACTCCAGTAAGATCGGCAGCCATTAGGAAGTCAAACAACAGTAAGTGTTGGCGAGGATGTGGGGAAAAGGGGACACTTGTACACTGCTGGTGGGACTGCAAATTGGTGCAGCCAATTTGGAAAGCAGTATGGAGATTCCTGGGAAAGCTGGGAATGGATCCACCATTTGACCAAGCTATCACACTTCTTGGACTATTCCCTGAGGATCTTAAAACAGCGTACTATTGGGATACTGCCACATCAATGATCATAGCGGGACAATTCACAACAGCTAGACTGTGGAACCAACTTAGATGCCCTTCAATAGATGAATGGATTAAAAAAAAATGTGGAATCTACACACAATGGAGTATTACGCAGCACTAAAAAATTACAAAATCATAGAATTTGCAGTGAAATGTATGGCATTAGAGCAGAATATGCTAAGCAAAGCTAGCCAATCCTTAAAAAAACAAATGCCAAATGTCTTCTTTGATATAAAGAGAGCAACTAAGAACAGAAAGGGAGGAAGAGCATGAGGAAAAGATTAACATTATACAAAGACGTGTGGGGGGAGAGAAAGGGAGAGAGAAGATAAAGCATATGGAAATGGTAGAATACCCTCAATGATACACAAAATTACACATAATAGGTTGTGAGGGGAAATGGGGTGGAAATAATGGAGAGAATTAAACAACAGCACATGAGGTAGAGAGAGAAGATGGGAGGGCAGGGGAGGGGGGATAGTAGGGGATAGGAAAGGTAGAAGAATACAACAGTCACTAATATGCCATTATGTAAAAATGTGAATGTGTAAGCAATGTGTTTCTGCAATTCTTATTTGGGGAAAAAATGGGAGTTCATAAACCAAATGAGAAAAATGTATCAAAGATGATATATCATGAGCTTTGTAATGTTTTGAACAACCAATAAAAATAAATAAATAAATAAAGGTTTAAAATTGAGTGGGAAGAAATCAGCTAAAAAAGGGTTGAGATGCATTCATTATGCTAAGCAGAAACTTTGTTTTGTGTAGTTGTAACTATCACAAATTTATTTTACCAGAAATTTGGCTTTTGAAAATGCACATAAAATGAGATTAAAGGATAATTCACCTACCTTCATGAAAAATTCATAGCATTTCCTATATTTTTCATATTTCATTTTTTTAGTTAATATTTTGTCATGGACCATGTCTAGCCTTAGGCTATTCTTCCAGAATACTACCTCATCTGACAAGTTCGTACAATGTATTGGATTTTTCTTTTCATCTTTTATTTAATTGTTTCTAGCTAATAATGTGTATTTCTTCTTATCTTTATTTGGACATACATACCCAACTATATCTTTGCATTTTATGTTTTACTGCGGAAGAGACTCATCAAAAGCTCTTTGTTATATGTATTAACAATCAAACATTCAGAGAAGGCAATTATTCTTAATTATGCATGAAAATAACTTTGTACCATTTTTCTTATAAAGATTTAGAATTATTAATAATGTCCCTGCTGTAATAAGTAACTACTTACAAGAAGAATTAAACAATTGACTTTATATCAATTATGAATATGAAAAGTACTAAAATAAATATTTGGCAATTAATACACAATTGATAGAAATTGAAATCTCGAGAAAGCCATTTAAATTGTCAGTGCATATGGTCCTTAAATAATAGGTTTTTTAAAAAAAATTTTTCTCTAATTCATAAGATATATTATGCCATATTATAGCTTAATGTGATATAAAACCTTAAATTATCACAATGATAATAATAATCCATTGTTCCTTCCTCTACATTCTGTGGCATGCTAGTACTAAAATAAATTGTATTATAACACCAAAAAAAAAAGCCAAATCATAATATTTCTACAGTAACTGACACGAGTTTAACATCAATGCAAGTAGATTAGATTCCTATGGGACATGATGTGCATTTTGACGTTCATTTTTATTCAACACTGGAACATTACTATTTCTTCAGTTTATGCACATCAGAGGATATATAAATATTTCATCCACAATTTAGCAAATTTATACGCATTTGTTTAACTTCAAATCACTTCCTGCTTCAGAACCCATGTATTCCTCCATGTTTCTTGACTGCTCTTTTCATGAGACTTCTTTCCAAACACATTATTTTCGATTTCCTTTATCATATTTGAAGCAAAACACCCGTCATGATAAACCATAACCCTAATATTACCTTTAAATGTATAAGTGGTTGGAAAGAATGATTGTATATCAATATAAGATTTCTTACTTAGTTACAGATATCAATTCAATCCATTATTTAAAGTGGAACCAGTTATATTATTTATTCACAGTATGGTCTATTCATGTATTATCTCTATATTCATAGACACAGGGTACACCTCTTTGTACCCCCAATACTAATTTATACGTCTTCAAAATATTGCTCCCAGAAATGGTGGAACAAATACATGTAACCTGATCTACATATACATTTTATCACAGTAATATTCTGAACAGAAAAAGCAAAGTTCTCACTTATGATTGTACCATACCTAAATGGAAAGTGATCCTGGATTACTAAAAACATCCATGTCCAGGTTGCCTAATGATCTCAAATGAAAATCCTATTGGTGACTACATATTTATTTCTTCCAAAGATTATATATTCAAACTCAACCCTTTGAATACGTCTAAAGCTGTCACTCACTTTACACTTTGAATGATTTTGTAATGTGTCTATTGATATCTGCTTTCCTACATATTTTCCCCAGTTCATCATTGTGACTGAATCTTCACATGTGCTATCACTAACATTCACTCTCTAACCGAAACCCTATTGCTAAAAAACTTTGGTCCAAATCCTATATTCACTCTTCTTCCTAAACCTACCTACTGTCTTCCTAATCCTATCGACTATCCCTTTTTGACTGGATGTTCTCTTCTACATTCAATCATCCAAGGTACAAGGTCCTATGCCATTGTATATCGATTTATCTGAGACATCTGTGCAGAACGTAATTCAATGCTAAGTATCCCAATCAAGAACCCAATGACCTTCTGGGCTTCAAATCTTACTTAGATTTCTCTTTTCGTTCATATATTTCACCTCTATATTCTTATAAATATCACAGGTTCCCAATACCATTGTTCATCGAGCAGAATGGTTCCTAATCAAAATTGAAAATGTTATTAACACTAACCATACACTGTTCCCTCAATCTAACTTTACAGAAAAGCAATGACAGTGTTGGTCTTACAATACAGGAATGTATGGGATCTTCCACCTGATGAGAACCTCAAAGGTATGTGCAGAAATGATTCCTGGAGAAGATGTAGGCAGCTATGAAGGACCTGAGAGAGCAAAAGTCATCTTCCATGGAAAACAACCTGGTAGGATGAAGTTTGGTGTCTGAATCAGCCTCTGTCTTCTTAATGTAGAGGAGACGGACCAAACCAGGCCTTTTGGAGAGCTGTTCCTGAGAGCCTATGGATTATATCCCATTCTAACTTATGAAAGGGTCACAGGAAGTAGGGGCAGCCTCCATCTAAAGGGACCATAAGAAGCAACTGCTAAAACAAAGTGGTTGCCAAGGCAGTGACCTCATTCAGTTCCTGAAGGAAATGACCTCACCTCACTTCCTTGGTTTTGGAACTCTCTGAACTTGGGATCCAGGAAGCCAGGCACCCCGAGCCAGTCCCAGTCACAGTCCCAGTTGTCTCACTTGTTTGGATTTACCAAGGAGAGGGTCAGTCTTTCTTGGTACCTACTGATTTGAAGATGTCCAAATGCCAGAAGAGCTCTGAAGAGGGGCCTTTCCTGAGAAAGAAGGTAGTGGCTCACCACTGGTTCCTGTCAACTTCACAGAGTTGACCAAGGAGACCAGATCTGAGACAAGACAGGCCATTTCGGAGGAACATAGTATGGCCCAGCAGTCAGAGAACACTCCGAATAGTCACAGACCTACTTGGGGGAAGGAGGTGCCTTTGTGGGTGTGGTTGTGGGTTTGTGATTTGGTCTCATGTTCTGAGAATAAGTTTTTTCAGATATCAGCTCCGGAGCCCAGGAATTAATTCTCATTGGGGCTAAGGTTCCCCACCAGTGAGATTTGAAATTGGCGCTGGCTGCAGAGTTAACAAGGGCAGGGACTTTTAACGCCACTGCAGAAAAGAAGAAGGTACGAAGAAGAAGTCCTTAGGTGCCATGTTGGGGTTTTTCTCTGGGGTATGGCTGCCATTTATACTTTTCCTAACATTCCTCCCTTTTTGTTTTCTTAGAAAGTGGGGCATTGTTTGTCATTTCTGGCTGCTGCCTGCTGTGTGGGGGTGCTGTGGGGCCTAGAAAGGGAAGTGGACAAATGCTCGGGGGCCAGGTCTGGGGATATCATGGCAGCCAGAAATAAAAGCCAGTGGTATAGATAGCTACTTCAGTAGGGGTAAAGTCTATGAAAGTTCCCTGATGCCACAAGTTGTCGATGGCATGAAACCAGTCGTGGATGGAGGAGATTGTTGGTATCAGCTACTGGTCCTGTAACAGAGACTCTAGGAAATACTGGAAGCGTTGCCTGGTCATGGCGTCACCAGCACTTGAAGAAGATCAGAGCGAATAAAAACAGAATGAAGATAAAAATTAAAGCAAAGGTCAATTTTTGGCAGAAGTTCCATGTTGGGGGACTGACATAGAAGAGGCCAAGGGCCATGAGGAAGCTTAGAAGGTCATAAAGACTCATGAATCCAGGATGGCAGCTTGAGAGGTTCTCCAAGCTCATTGCCTCCCGCTGTCTGATGTACGTTGCATTCCATCGTGCCTGGTAGTGAGCTTCATCACTGAGTGAACTGTTCTCTTGGAGATGTTAGGGGTTCATCGGTCATCAGAGGATGGTAGTGCCTAAGCAAAAGCTGGTTGAAATTTTGATTAGAAATTTTTTGCAGTTGGGTTTGAAGGAACTTCATTATGCATGGCAAGAGAGCAAAAAAAGGGAGCATCCCAATAAGGGGCCCCAAGATAGGTAGTAAGTACATGGCAAGATAGGATTGGAAGAACCCTGTTATGGGATTGGAGGAGCTAGGTTTGAGCAATTTGGTCAATAATTTCTGCAATTTAACAACATTTTTTTCTATCAGCCCAGATTCATTAACATAAGAGCAACATTCCTCTCTGAGGAATAGGCATGTACCCACTTTTTCTGCAGTGAGAAGATCAATTGCCCTTTGGTTCTGTAAAGCCACTTGTGCCAATGAAGTAACCTGGCGCTGCAAGGAGCCCAGAGACTCAGCAGTGGTATCGAGTGCTTCCTGCAGTTTTTGTTGCAGGTCTTTGAATGCCCATAGAGCATGACCTATAGCTCCACCAGAGAATCCGAGACCCGCCACTGAGGTTGTTAAAGTGAGGCCTTCCAGAACCGGCAGAAAGACTGCCCTACGGGTTCAGGAAGGTAGGGCCAACTGTCGGAATTCGGTGGGAGTATACAAAGACAGCTGAGGAACTACAGTAACCAAGAAACAGGTGCCAGAGACATTGATCGTTGAGGTACTTAAAGACCCATTACACCAGAGGAAATGTCCAGGTTGCATAAATGCAGGGCTCAATTGGGTGCTTAAGCTCAAGGAACAAATGGGTAAAGGATTCATTATTGGCAGGTGGAAACAGATGAAAGCAAATAAAGTATTGGTGAAATAACTTTCCCACAGTGGGATACGTGTCACATGTAGGGGTTTTCCTTTCTTAGAGAAATTGTAGGTTTTTGCTGAAATATTTCCTGCCGCTAATGGGACTAAGTGAAGCACAGAGAAACCACTGAGAAGGAGGCACAAAAAGAGGGGTGGAGTTTAATAATCGAAGAGATTGGTGTAACAAATTGAGCCATGTGTCAGGGGGACCTGAGGGGGTTGAAGGGTCTGAATCCTTTGTGGATGAGCTATGGATAAGATCTAAAAGTTTTGATTCTGACTCCTTAATGTGTTCAACTACCTGGATGGTTGCCTTAGGTGGCATAATCAGGGTGCGGCCAACTGTCATCCACCCTGTGGGTCTGGCTGAGGTTGTCCGAGCATAGACAGCAAACTCAACATAGTCCCAACGTTTGGCCTTGGGGTCAGGTATATCTAAAGTATACCATCCATTGTTATCAGATAAAGAGACTTTATCCCACTTTAGGTAACTAGAAGTCCACACTTTAGGGTAACAAAGTGAGTGGTAAGAATAGCTACCATGTTCATCATGGAACCTGCATGACCAATAGGGGCACCCATTATATATCTCAGGCCACCAATGACAATAGTCTTTTGTTTGATCAAAAAGGAAGCAAATGAAAAGCCAGTTCCAGCTACCAGGGACGAAGGTCCTTGAAGGTGACAATTTTAGGGAAATAGAGGTGCAGTTGTGGATGAAGCAAGTAGTTGCATCCACTGCACGGACCTTCTACATGCCATGTTCTGAGTATCGTTCCTGAAGAGTGAATAAATACATGGTAGGAGAGGAGGGTAAAGACCAGTCCCGATAGAGCACAGAAAATAAGCAGAGCACAAAAAACAAGCAGTTACAGAAGATTAGGGTGTTGAGAGAGCCCATTGTGACTTTTTTAAGAGGAATTGGGCTGCATGGAACACCGTGTGAGCCGCAACTTAAATGGGTGAGATGAGTGTGGAGAGCAGGAGTTAATGGGAGGTTCAGGAGGTGATTCTTGGAGTTCCTCTGGGTTGGTCCTGTCGTCAGCAGGTGGGGCCTCCTGGTCATATGGCTTCAACCTAGAAATGTGAATCCAGGGAGTTAGATGGTTGTCTGGTAAGGAGAGTTTGGCGGCAGTGGGGGTACAGAGAATGACAGGATAGGGGCCTTCCCATTTTGGGGCAAGAGTCCCTTTCTCCTCTGGGGTATTATAATATACTAGACTCCCAGGTGTTAAGGGAGGAGTGTTTGGAGAGGACACTGGGTCCGGATGAAGCCAGTCCTGATATTTCCAGAGTTCCGAGCGGAGATGATACAAAAGAGGCAAAGACAAATCTCGGGTGAGAGGTCCTTGTGAAATGACCAACCCAGGGGGTATAAGAGGTCTTCCATATATTATCTCAAAGGGAGACAGTAAAGATGGTTTTTAGGGAGAGCTCTGATTCGAAGCAAATCCAAGGGAAGGAGTTTGACCCAGTCTAAGTTTAATTCCATTGTCATTTTGGTAAGGACTTCCTTTAGAGTACAATTTACCCTTTCCACTTTCCCTGAAGCTTGTGGATAATATGGACAGTGGAAATGCCACTTGAAGGAGAGGGCTTGAGAGACCTTTTGTGTGATTCTAGAAATAAACTCAGGGCCATTGTCATATTGTAGAGAAGTGGGCATACCAAACCTGGGGATGATGTCTGTCAGTAAGATTAAAGCTACAGTGGAAGCCGTTTTATTGGAAGTGGGAAATGCCTCAATCCAACCAGAGAAAGTGTCCACAAAGACAAGGAGGTATTTAGTGCGCCATACTGTGAGCATGTTGGTGAAGTCTACCTGCCAGTCAGCAGTGGGAATGTGTCCCCGGGCTTGGTGGGAAGGAAAAGGTTTGGGCCTTAAAGGAGTATAAGTGTTGGTCCACTGACAGATCTGACAATTAGAGGCTATATTCTGTAGCATGGCTTTGTCAGAGAGGATGAGCGAGAAGAAGCTCTGTAAAAAGAGGGTCAAAGACTGAGAATTGGAAAGGAATAGAGTATGAAGGAACTTGAAGAGATCCTTGTTCTTACTGGAAGAAGTAGGGGCTTCAGATGAGCTGTCTAAAGTGGCCATTATATGTCCCCCAGGGGGTCCATCATTGGAAGTGGTAGCAGCCATTTGTTCCGCCTGGTCAGCTTTGGCATTGCCCTCAGTGATAAGAGAGACGTCTTTCTAATTAGACCTACAATGGACAACTCCCACCTGGGTGGGTAAGTGGGAGGCCTTTATCAGATTGGTTATAAGAGCCGAATTAGTGATCACATTACCTTTGGTGGTAAGTAGGCCTCGCTCCTTTCATATTGCAGCATGGGATAAGATATGGAAGACATATTTTGAATCAGTATAAAGGGTTAGGGATTTTCCTTGTGCTAGAAGGCAGGCACGAGTGGCTACTATAAGTTCAGACTGCTGGTTGGTAGTTCCTGAAGGCAGAGCTTTGGCCTCTATAATCTCAGTGGCTGAAACTACAGTGTATCCAAAGTAATGAGTGCAATTCTGCCTAAAGGAACTGCCATCAGTAAACCAGATAAGGTCAGGCTTGGCTAGTAGTCTCTCAGAAATGGAAGAATGACAGGGGAGGAAATCATCTAAGGTTTCCAACCAATTATGAGTTGGTGTGTTAGACGTGGGAGTCATTGAGAGCAGTGAGGCAGGGTTCTGTGCAGAGCAGGGGAGGAAAGTAATGTTAGGGTTTTCCAGAAAGGAAGTGAGGAGTGACAGAACTCTGGATGGAGGAAGGGTTTGAAAGCCCTTATAAGCTAAAAGATCCTTCAAGTGATGTGGGGAGTGGATAGTTAAAGGGGCCCCAAAAGTAAGCTTAGAGGCTTCTTTGTGTAAAATTTGTCCAGCAGCCAGAGCTCTTAAGCAAGGGGCCCACTCACGGATGGTAGGGTCAATTTGCTTGGACAAATATGCCACAGGTGCAAATGTAGGCCCATAGTTTTGACCTAAGACCCCAAGTTCTTGCCTCCCTTTTTCATGGACATATACATGAAATGGTCTTGAAAGATCAGGAAGGTGAAGGGCAAGTGCCTTTAAGACAAGTTGCTGAAGCCTGCGCAAGTGGTAATTTGGGGAGGAGGCAAGAGATTCACTAGGGGGTCCCTTTGCTAGTTCATACAGGATTTGTATAGAAGAGAATAATTTGGGATCCAGGCCCTAAAATAACCTGCTAGTCCTAGGAATAATAGTATTTTGGCTTTTGTATGGGGCACTGGAAGATCAGAGAGGAGTTGCCTCCTATCCAGTGTTATTTCCTTTTTTCTCGGTGTAAGGCAAAAACCAAGAAAGGTGACAGAAGACTGGGAAACCTGGGCCTTGTGGGGAGACTTCCTATTTCCCTTGTCTGCTAGGAAATTAAGAAGCTGTGCAGTGTGGGATTGAGAGTGTTCCCAGAGGGACTACATAGAAGAAGATCATCGACATATTGAAGGAGAGTAGAGTCAGGACAGGTCGGGTGAAAGGATGTGAGGTCCTGGGCAAGAACTTGGCCAAAGAGATGGGTGCTATCCCTGAATCCCTGTGGGAGGACAGTCCAGGTAAGCTGATGAGAATGGCGGGTGTGAGAGTCAGTGGAAGTAAAAGCAAAGATATCCTGAGATTCTGAGAACAAGGGAATAGAAAAGAATGCATGTTTCAAATTTAGAACCAAGAAGTGGGTAGTAGTGGCAGGGATCTGAGAGAGGAGGGTGTAAGGGTTGGACACTAGCGGGTGGATGGGGACCACAGAGGAGTAGACAAGGGGAAGGTCTAGAACCAGCCTGTAGGACACGTTAGGTTTCTTAACTGCCAGAATGGGGGTGTTGAAAAGAGAGTGTGTAGGCCTAAGATACCCCTTTAATTATAAATCCTGGATGATGGCTTCTAATCCGAGGAAGGCTGTGGTTGTGAGTGGATATCATGGTTGACTAATATATCTTGAAGGCTCCAGTAAGACAATATGAATAGGACTGCATTTAGCCATAAAGGGTGTAGTTGTGTCCCAAAACTCAGGGTTAACTGGTTTAGATAGTCGTGGGAGAGTGCATGGAGGAGGTGTATCTGCCCCTAGGAACATCATGAGGAAATGAGAGGTAGGAGAGGTGTGGGGTGATATGTGAATGGTGACTTTTAATAGTGAGAGTATGTCCCTTTCCAGAAGGGGAATGGGGCAATGGCTCATAACGAGAAAGGAGTGAGTGAAGGACAAAAGGGATTTTGAGGGAAAATATGTTTACCTCCTACCACGACAATAGGAGTTTTTGAGGGTGTGGTAGAACCCCAATACTCCCTCAAGACCGAAAAAGTGGCACCAGTATCCAAAAGGAAGGTAATGAAGCGTCCATCCACCAGGAAGGTGACCCTAGGTTCTTGATTCTTGATGGTAATAATCTGGAGGGAAGGCCCAGGGCTCCATCATTCCTCCTCTGCCAAGCCCAGGAGAGGCTGGGGTTGCCGGGTGGCTGACCAACCTCCCTTCCAGGTTGTTGGGCAGTCTTCCCCCCAGTGTCTCCTTTGATGGCATGTTGGGCAGGGGTTGTAGGGTGTTCTCGGCGAAGGACAATCCTTACCACATTTGAAGCAAGCTCCAGGGGGTGTCACATTGGGACGGCATGGTGATGGCCTTCTCTGAATGACCTGGGCCAACATTTGGAATTTGGCATTTTCAGCTCTCTTCCTACGACATTCACTTTCATCCTCTCTACCATGAAAAACCTTTAAAGAGACAGCGAGGATTTCGGTCTGAGGAGTAGCAGGGCCCTGTTCAAGCTTTTTAAGCTTGGCTTTAATGTCAGAGTATTTTTGGGCCAGAACATATGTCATTAAGAGATGACGGCCATCAGGGGTTTCTGGGTCGAGTTATGTGCAGTGTTGAAGGGCCTTGGTTAGTCTATCCAGGAATTCTGAAGGTGTTTCCTCCTTCCTTTGAATGACCTCCTGCACCTTTTTAAAGTTAACAGCATTGTGGGTCGCCTTTTTCAGGCCCGCCAAGAGGCAGGATGTAAAAAGGTCATGAGTCTCTAAGCCTTCAGGGGTGTTGTAATCCCATAGGGTTCCTGCTCTGGGACAGCATGAGAGCCCGTGGGGTGGTCAGGATTGGTCCTATGATTTTCATCAGCATGGGCTTGGGCTAGCTCCCAGACCCATTGCCTTTCCTCGGGGAGAAGTGTATTGGCCAAGAGCATGTATATGGCATGATGAGTGAGGCTATATGCTTGCAGGACCCATTGAAACTCCCGAATGTAAGTGGTGGGTTTAGTGGTGATTGAGCCTAACTTGCTCTCTAGCTGAGTAATGTCTGACCTGGAGAAGGGCACGTGGACTCTGATGACACCCTCGGGACCAGCTACCTCACGAAGGGGTGCGATTGTCTTAGGGGTGGGAAGGAGTCCTTTAGACCTGGTAAAAGGAGGACTGAGAGAGGCAGGCGGAGGACAGGAAGGAGAGGGAGGGGAAGGGAGTGTCTCTTTGGAAGAGGAGGAAGTGGAGCAGGCAGAAGAGGACGGAGGGGAGGGGGATAAAATGGAAGGCTGAGGATCCATGGAATCAGGCAGAGGATGAGGAGGGTATTGCAGAAGAGAAGGGGCAGATGGGGCTGGGGAGAAGGTGGGGGTTCATCTGCTGGGTTGAATGAGGAAGAATCTGTGAAGTCAGAAGTAGAAGTAGGGAAAGAGAGGGGATTGCAAGCAAGGAGGACCTGACGGGGAGGGCAGGAGGAGCAGAGACAAGGTGCTGTGTGGGAAGGCTAATACCTTCAATGCAGGGAATCTCCCTCCACTTTTCCAGACGCTGGCAGTAGTTAAAAAGGTCCCAGGGGAGGTTTGGATCTAAGGAGCCTTCTGGAGGCCAATGATTGCCATTATCCAGTGGATATGGAGGCCAATCTTGGGTACAGAATTTAATTAAAAGTTTGGGCTTGATGTCTGGTGTGAGGGAGAGTGTGGCCAGATTTTTTATTAAACATTTGAGAGGTGAGGCTTCAGGTACAGATGAAGAGGTGCCCATTGTCACAGGGAGAGATGGAAGAGAGAGAGAGAGAGAGAGAGAGAGAGAGAGAGAGAGAGAGAGAGAGAGAGAGAATAAGAGTAAGCGAGAGAGACAAAGAGAAAACCCGAGCTGGAACGGCTTCCAGGAAATTCAGGGCGAATGGGGGTCACGTGGGTGTCCCCAAAATGACCAGCTGTCGCGAGGAAATACAGAGGGTACTACCTGGTCGTCACCAGTGAAGTGCGATCTGGAAGACCCAATGGGTTTGGAGCCATGGGCAACCTGACGTCAGGAAAGTTTTCGAACGCAGCTGAAGAAGTCAGTAATGAAAACAGAACTCCAGCTCCAGCAGAATGCAGTTCTAGGACGGGAGTTCAGTTTTCCCTGAGCAGAGAGGCAGCTTCAGCCAGACACAGCAGCCCTGCAGGAAACAGCAAATCTAGCCGGCAGCAGCAGTGGCAGCAAAGGAGGAAAAACCACAGAGCCTCTAGTGTAAACTCAGAACCCTCATGCCCCAAAGGGAAACGGATCACTAGAGGGTCCACTGTGACCAGTAAAGGTCTTGATGGGAGGAATTCCCTCTCCCCTACCGGGCGTCTAGAGTGTGCTGGACGATCAGGGTCACAAAACTAGCAGTAGCCCGAAGGAAGTTGGCGAGCCGGGGTCAGGGGAAGCTTACATACATCAGATCAGTGGTGAGTGCAGGAAGCTGGCGTCTGAAAAGAGCGGACCAGGACGGAGTGTCTGGGCGGAACGGGGGACGGGGCTCTTGTTGGAAAGAGCTCACCCGTATCCTCAAACGGGGCACCAAAATGAAAGAACTCCCCACTCAAAGGCACTTCGCCGGGAGAATTCCAATTTTATTGCAAAAAGCTGTGTGCTTATATAGAACTAAGGAGGAGATGAAAGGACTTAGATAAATGGCAGGCAACCCGTTTATTGGCAAGTTCTTTCAGATATCAGCTCCGGAGCCCAGGAGTTAGTTCTCATTGGGGCTAAGGTTCCCCGCCAGCGAGATTTGAAATTGGCACCAGTGGGAAAGTTCACCCGGCGGGAACTTTTCGCGCCACTTCAGAAAAGAAGAAGGTAGGAAGAAGAAGTCCTTAGGCGCCATGTTGGGGTTTTTCTCTGGGGTATGGCTGCCGTTTATACTTTTTCCAACAATGAGTATACCAGACAGTGCCTTGATTGACTGGTTTTCATTAAAACGGTGTTTAACAGAGATGCCAGAATGTTGGATCCTGCTGAGTAGTGGGCCTAGAGCAATGGTGGGCAGGTGTGTGATAAAACATCTGTGGTGGGGCCATGTGGATCTGCCATTGGCTTCCAAATGGCTTGTCACTGACATGGTCAAACCAGCAGACCCTTATATGTAAAGGCATCTTGTTATATGGAGAGGATTCAGGACGCTGTTCAAAATCAGGTTGCTATAGTCAAGGGGGCAAGCTATGTGGGATAGAAGCCTGGTTCTTGTATTCTCCAGCAGACCCTGACTCACCACACGTGACAGAACTCCCTCCCGTACTGTGTTCCATTTAAACTCCTTGTATTTCGTGAAGCAAGTACCAAACTTCCAGTGCAGCAGCAAAAAACACCACGAAAATAGAGGATGACCATATGGCTTCACAGTCCACATGGGGAGACATTTAGCCCCCAGGGGCCACAGTTTACCTACAAAGGGAGAATTCAGCAATGCTGCCTCATGTTCATTGGGAAAAAAAGAAACAATGTCCACCAGGTCACATAGATGCAGACCCAGCTTTTATGGTCTCACTAGAAAGGAAGCTAAAGCTCCTGACAACAACATATATTTCAAGTGCCCAACCTCACAGAGAGTTTCCCAAGAAGTCTCTAGGCCAGCAGAATTCCATTTTTGTGGAGTGTTTACCCTGTTCCTTACTTTTGAAAACTCCTCTACCACTTCCAAGATTGTGAACTCCTGATTGTTTTCCATTCCAGATATGTATTCACGGAATTTCTAACTCTTTTCCTCTAATTGTTTCTTACTTGGGGCGAAGGTATTGTCAAGACATTGTTCTGGATAAGAGTGGGAAGATTTTTGTGTAGCACATATTTACATACACATTGGATACATTTTGCAATTTTTCATTCGAAATACTGAAACTCTGACACTAACCCATACCCTACTAGACTCTGACTACTAATACTAATATGATGGAGAAAAATAACCCAAACAGAATAGAAATACAAGCAGTTCAGAGGAGGCATGGTGAATAGTTGGTCTTGCCTTTTCCATGATATAGGGTAGGAGTTATAAATCTTGTCAATTTTTTTCTTGAAATTGTTCTCCATGTGTTTTTAAAGTTAACACACATGTGAATTCCTGTCTCCCATTTTCTGTAGCCAATTCAGCACATGTATTTTTATATGCACATACAAAATCCTACCTGGAATACATGTACATTTTTGTGAGGTGGCTAACTTGGCAGATACAAAGTATGAGAAGAAATCACTCCTCCTAAATGCTTTTGGAACTGAAAATTCAAACTATGAGTGAGCTTTTTAGTTGAGCAACATTATACATAAATCCATGTTCAGTAAAATTAATATTTTTGGATCTGTGGATGATATATATTTCATGATGAATTTTGATTGGCATATATTTTCTACTTTCCAATGTATTTGTGTGTGTGTATATATATATACACTCTAGATTTTTCAAAATATGAAATACATGTGTCTTATTATACACTCCCTAAATTCACTAATGTTCATGTATGTGGTTTTATAATCAACTTTTCATAAGATTATTTTCAGAAACATTCATCCACCTGAAATACATATTTGTTTTCTAGTACTGAAAACTTACTTCAGTGAATGGTGCAAACAAATCCTTATATTTCTACAGTAACTGACCCACTTTAACATCAATGCTACTAGATTCCTATGGGACATGATGTGTATTTTGACGTTCAATTTTATTCAACACTGGTACATTTCTATTTCTTCAGTTTTTGTACATCATAAAATGTACATTTCATCCACAAGTTCACAAATTTAAAGACATTTGTAACACATTCAATCACTTCCTGCTTCAGAACACATATATTCCTACTTGTTTTTGACTGCTCATTTCATGAGACTTCTTTCCAAATACATTATTTTCGATTTCCATAATCAATTTTGAAGCAAAACTCACACAGAATTTATGATAAACTACAACCCTAATATTACCATTAGATGTATAACTGGTTGGAATGAATGTATGTATATCAATATAAGATTTGTTATGTATTTTGAGATATAAATTTATTCCAATTTGTAAAGTTGGAACAAGTTATATTATTTATTCACAGTATGGTCTATTCAATCATTCTCTCTATATTCATACACACATGGTACACCTATTTGTGCCCCCAATACTAATTTATACCTCTTCAAAATATTGCTCCCAGAAATGGTGCAAGAAATACTCATGTCACCTGATCTACATATACATTTTATCACAGTAATATTCTGGCAAGAAAATGCAAAGTCACACTTACGATTGTACCAAAGCCTAAATGGAATATGAGTATGGATTATAAAAATCACCCGTGTCCAGGTTGGCTTATGCTCTCAAATGTCAATCCTATTGGTGACTACATATGTGTTTCTTCCTAAGATTATATATTCAACTTCAAGCCTGCTGAAAATGTCTAATCCAATCAATCACTTTATCATTTGCCTGATTTCCTATGTCTCTATTGATATCTGCTTTCCTACATATTTTCCCCAATTCATCATTGTGACCAACTCTTCACATGTGCTGACATTTACATTTTCTCTCTACCTGAAACCCTATTGCTAAAGAACTTTTTTTTCAAATCCTATACTCACTCTTTTTTTCTAATTCTACCAACTATCTTCCTAATCCTACCAACTATCCTTTTTAGACTGGATGTTCTCTTCGACATTCAATCATCCAAGTACAAGGTCCTATACCATTGTGTATAGATTTATCTGAGACACATGTGCAGAACATAATTCAAAGCTAAGTATCCCAATCAAGGATCCAATGCCCTTCTGGGCTGCAAATCTTACCTAGATTTCTGTTTTCATACATATATTTCACCTCTATATATACTTACAAATATCGCAGGTTCCCAATACCATTATTCATCCAGCAGAATGATTCCTAACCCAAATCAAACATGTTATTAACCCTAACCATACTCTTTGCCCTCCATCTAACTTTACAGAAGAGCAGGGACAGAGTTGGTCTTACAATACAGGAACATAAGAGACCTTCCACCTGCTGAGAACCTCAAAGGTCCATGCAGAAATGAACCCTGGGGAAGATAGAGGAAGCTATGAAGGACCTGAGAGAGCAAAAGTCATCTTCCACGACAAACAACCTGGTCAGGATGAATGGGTGTGTCTGAAGCAATCTCTCTCTTCTTAATGTAGAGAAGATGGACCAAACCAGGCCTGTGTGGAGAGCTGCTTCCGGGTGCTATGTTTGATATACCATTCTAACTTGTGAAAGTGTCACAGGAAGTAGGGGGAGCCTCCATCTATTGGGACACTTGGAAGCAAATGTTAGGAAAAAGTGATTGCCTAGGCAGTGACCTCATTCAGTTCCAGAAGGAAGTGACCTACATCACTTTCTTTGTGATGGAACTCTCTGAACTTGGGATCCGAAAAGCCAGGCACCCAGAGGCAGTCCCAGTCCCAGTCCCAGTGGTCTCACATGATTGGATTTACCAAGGACAGAGTCAGTCTTTCTTGGTAACTACTGATGTGAAGATGGCCAAATGCCAAGAGAGCTCTGAAGAGGGGCCTTTCCTGAGAAAGCAGGTAGTGGCTCACCACTGGCACCTGACAACTTCACATTGTTGGCAAGGAGACCAGATCTGAGATAGGATAGCCCATTTTGGGGGAACATAGTATGGCCCATCAGTCAGAGGACACTCCGGATAGTTACAGACCTACTTGGGGGAAGGCGGTGACTTTGTGGGTGTGCGTGTGAGTCTGTGGTTTTTTCTCATGATCTGGGAATAGGTAGGAAAGTCGCTTTGTTTGGTTTGGATTGGATCGTTTCTAGTAAGTCTTTTGATAAGGCGAGTGTTTTTATGTCTGTTTATCCCACTGTGTCTGTGGTTGTAGATATTAGAAAAAAGAATGCATCAATGGATGTTTCCTGTCTTGTAGAAAGCTTCACAGCATTCATCCTGCCCAATTTATATATGGACTGTGGCTTGCCTTATAGATGGGCAACAACTACTATCTTCCTAAGTTCCTGTTTTCTTCTTGAATTCGGGCCACTCTCCAGAATAGGCTCATGGTTTGGTGTCCACAATATGTACCACCTCCAGGCTCTGTGACATGGCCACGTACTGGATAGCTGAAGGGAATGGGATCATCTCAGAAAACTCAGATATCATTCGAGAAACCCTGCTTTGGGCCATTTGCTTACCTATTGTTCTGTTGCCCTGAATGTCAGAAACGTCTTTGTCTCAGTCCACCCCTTTGTGAAGCCTGAAAAAATGGTTTTCAATGGAAATTAATGGGCATCACCTGTAGCTCTTTGCTTAATTGCTTTGGAAAGGGATGTGTCTGCATCAGACTCGTGGCAATGTGTGAGGCTGTTGCATAGATTCTCAGAACCTGAAGGATCTAAAGAAAGATTACATGTGTGCTTCCAAAACCAAAATGGCCAAAAAAGCAGTCATTGTGGACGAAGTCTCTCGCCTTCCTCTGTAAGGTTCCTGACCTCCATCAATTGAAAATAGGGATCCTTTGTGTCAAATGAGTTCTTCAAACCCTGCAGAAGATAGCCCATAGGTGCTTGGGTTTTCTCATGATTCCAATTCACATAAAGAATATACACCCGAGAGTCAGGAGGCCTCAAATTCGGGAAGCAGAGCAGTATTTATGGCAGGCCTATTTGATCACTCCTGGTTCTCAGGAAGGGTGTCCAGGCAACCCTGACTTTAGGCAAATGAGGGGCAAGGGAGGTTATTTTGTACACTGTCTTGGACTGATCCCCTCATGGAAACCTCGAACCACAGGTTATGATGAGTGTCTATATGGAAGAAGATGAGGGCCTTGTGGGAGTGCTTTGGTTTTAATTGTGGTCATTTGTGTGGCGGTTGGAAGTGATGACTGGGTCTACCTGGGCTTGAACTCTGGTGTGATTCCCCTTAAAGTCTGAGTTCTGGAACTGATCTCAGAGAAATATTGCCATGAACTGTGTTCAGATTTTAGGAGGCCACGCATGGGATTCGCCCTTGGAAACTGAGATCAAGGACAGGGTGGCTTTCCACAGAGCCTTGGAATCTCAGCTAGGATATCACATGATTTTATTCTGAAAGATTTGGCAGCCATAGTTGAGAATCAGAACACCCTTGGACGTCACATTGAAGACCTCAATGGGCCTGGCTTCATGCGACCTTTTGAAGACTCTATGGGAAGACTTGCCTGTGAGAGTTCTCCAGAGCTTTCATTGAAATGAGCTTCCTCACCATTTAATGGTTCCTGAATGAACTGAAACCCACAGTGTCTCCAACTTCATCCATGAAAAATGGCTAGATAAATACAATGAAATTTTTGAAATTCCAATAATCAGGTGGCACTAGAGAACCTTTGGATGTCTTGTTGCTGATCATTAGTGTACAAGAGAATGCCATGATTGACCGAGTTTCATGAAAATGGTGTGAACAAAGATGCCAGTAAGTTGGAGCCTGCTGAGTAGTGGGCCTATTGCAGTGGTGGGCAGGTGTGTGATAATACATCTGTGGTGTGGCCATGAGGATTTGCCATTGCCTTCCAAATGGCTTGTGACTGACATTGTGCATCCAGCAGAACCTTCTATGTAAAGGCATCTTGTTACATGGAGAGGTTCCAGGGCAAAGTTCAGAGTCAGATTTCTATGTACAAGGGGGCAAGCTCTGTGAGATATAACCTGGTTGTTGCATTCTCCTGCAGACCCTGACCCACCACAAGTGACAGAACTCCCTCCAAAACTGGGTCCCAGTTGAACTCTTTGTATTTCATGAAGCAAATACCAAACTCCCAGTGCAGCAGCACGAAACACCACGAAAAGTGGAGGATGAAAAAATGGCTTCACAGTCCACACGGGGAGACACTTAGCACCCAGTGGCCACAGTTTACCTACAAAGAGAAAATTCAGCACTGCTGCCTTATGTTCATTAGAATACAAGAAACCATGTCCTCCAGGTCACATAGATTCAAACCCATCTTTGATGGTCTCACTAGAAAGGAAGCTAAAGCTCCTTACAACAACATATATTTCAAGTGCCCAACCTCAGAGGAAGTTCCTCAAGAAGTCTTTAGGCCGTCAGAGCTCCATGTTTTTGGAGTGTTAATTGTTAGACCACGACACAAGAAAATACCACTGACTCTAATTAAAATCATATTAAATTAATCTTATTATTTCTACCTTTCATGCTGCCTCCCCTCCCAAAACAGCCGGAACAAGACAGCAACCCCAGCTTTCCTACAGCCCAGCTTTATAGCCCAGAAAGTTACACAAAAGGGGTGTTACAGATAACAGAACTCTGACAAGCATCACACTAATGGTAGTTTAGGTTTTTTTTTGCTGTCCCTACATCAGAATTCAGAGGACCATTAGAGCCTCAGAGAGGGATGTTGTCTGGCCAGAGAAGGCAAATATTTATGATGTGTCACTAAAGTTTCAGAGAGGGCTGCTATCTGGTCAGAGAGCCGGGCATGCGTGAGTTCAAGGCACGGGCAGGCATTTCAAGCAGGTTCAGAATTTGCAGTAATTTATGGTAAAGCCAAAATTACCTTTTCATGGCTTTGTGGCAAGATGGCTCTCAATTTTAATAAAAGATCAGGTTGGGTCTATCATTTCCCCCTTTTCTCTGTGTCCCTTTCAAATCTTTAATAGATTAGGGGAAGAGCACTGAGGAAATTTTAATCCCTCAGGTAAGATTCTCCAAATTTTTAGAACTTACCCAAAACCGATCTCCCTGATTTTACCAGACTTAATTAATTACTTATATTGATAGTCTACTTATCTTTCTCTCCATTGTTGTAAGAAGAGTGGCGTCAATCATTATTTCTTCTTCTGACCTGAGACAGGGTGAAGTGAGTGAGCATGGCGTGAGGGACATGAGTTGCCTTTTATAAGTCAGTTGGGGGACATGAGTTGCCTTTTAGAAGTCATTTCGGATTGAAGTCTGGTTGGGGAAGAACAGGTTGTAAAGTCATCTGGGGATGGGTTCTTCTATGAGAGAAACAAAAACCATGAGTACTGAATAAATGTTGCAGCAGCCGGAACATGTTAGTGTATAGAAGTTCCCTCACCAGTCTTTAATATCCCCAGTTATCAGGACTATCAAATTAATATTTAACTTTTAGTGTTACAGTTGTCCTTCCCCATAAGATACAGTTTAACAATGTAATGTCATCTGATCTTGTAAAATCCTTTTTCTAGTATGACCTCTGCGTCTAATAGAGAAACCTTTAATTCTGTTACTCAGGGCTGGATAATCGTACTAGCAAACACCAAGCCTACCTGTGTTGGTTAGGAATATCTGCAGGCCTTAAATTAAAAATTTCTGCCTCTGGCAGCTCTTCTTGATAGTCTCTTTTTATAAGTATCAGGCATTCCTGTCTGAGAATCCTTCTTTGTAGCCTCCAGTCTTACTTATTTTGGGAGGCTAAAATAAAGTGCATACCTTAAAATATTATTATTATTATTATTATTATTATTATTATTATTATTATTATTATTTAAAATGCCCAGGAATGGCTGAATTTTCGTCTTAACTGTCTTTCCAAAGTGTTTAAGATGAAGCAGTCAAACGGACTTTTGTTTCTATCTATTGTTAACAGTCAGCTGAGCTTTATGGGAGTCAATTCTGGAAAAATGAGAGCACATTTTCAATTCTGCTAGTGCCATTTGCGCTAGGTGGGTCCAGGTCTTGCTTGACCATTTATCTTCCCTCAGAAGCATCAGGGATATCTCCTTTCTCTGATGACTGTCCTCTTCATAACAAATGCACTGATTGGCTTTCTGTTCTCCAGTGGTCTCATTAATCTCCCTGATCAGGAGGTTATGTGGCTCAGAGTTGCAAAGCTCTTTAGAGAAGTCCCCTGTTCCCTGGATTCAGATTGACTCAGAGGGTAAGAGCCAAATATTGGTTTTCTTGGCCCTTTTCATTTAACTTTAATTTTAAATCCTAATCTTAAACATCCAGCAAATTAATTTTAACAGCCTTATATTAAGAGTACTGGACTTTAATGTCTATAACTTTATAATTATCTTTTTATTAATTGGGATCTGTATTATTCTGTCTGTATTGTAGGTGATGACTTATTATCTTGAATAAACCCATGTTGTGTTCTTAAAGCAACACATTTGTAAAACACTAACAGGGAATCTTTAGATAACTTATAAGAAAATTTCAACTAAAATTAACAAAAATAAAAATACTTAGTTCGTGTAATAGCTACCCTAAATTTTTTGGCTGAGTATTACATTATATCCCCTGTTTGAGATCCTAGGAATCTTGACATTTTTTATGTTTTTAACATAACTTTAAAGAAATATTATCTGACGTACTTGTTTCATAGTCATTCTCACATATAGTAAGATGGGACACACAGCCTTATCTCAGGTAAGGCAGGGCTCTTTATAAATCTTAAGCATTTTAGTTCTAAAGCTGATCTTTATTTTTTTTTTTTGTTTGGGGGTCTGGGAAGATCTACTCCTTAAGAAACTAATAGTTCATACTCAGGATTGGTTTTTGGTAGGAAAATTATGATAAACATGGATTATTAGAATTACTTTATAATTTGGAAGGGTTTCTAGAAAACAGTATACCAGATCTGTAAGATTCTATGTGAGGAGCCTCTAGGTCATTGTGGTGTTTGTGAACTTCCATTTTAGTGTACTGTGGCCAAGGTCAAAATGTACAGACAGTGAAGGTGTAACCCATCAACTTCATCTTCAGACACTTGCAAAATACTTCCCAATTTCAGGTTTGGCTCTATGAGCAAGTGAATGTGCAGGTTGAGGGCTCAATCATTGGTTTTAAGAAGTATATGAACCTCTCATCAGATGATGCAGAAGAAATTGATTTAAAACAAAGTAAAGAACAGAACTGGGTCACTGTGTACCAAAAGGAGATAATATTACTCTGCTACCAAGTGTCTCTAACTAGAAATGATCAATGAAGTCATGAATTATTGAGAAGGCAGTTTTGTTTTTTTAGGTGTTTTTGTTTAGGAGTATAATCCTAAAGTATTTGTTTATATTGCTTTGATTACCCTTTTGTTATTACCAGATGACAATAATGGTATGGGGTTGTTTTTATTAAAAAGTAAAAATTAAAAGCAACATTGACAAAGTTTACATAAATTGTTTGTGGTCTCATGAACATTAGCTAACACCATATGATATCACATTTAAAACATGAATTAAAGAAAGCCTGAAAGTTTTCAACTTTTACATAGATTAGGCTCTCATTAACTTAAAAATACATTTAAATTGTTCCACAATGTAAAAAGTAACATAAAACTTTACATATCTTATTGATAACAGGTAAATAAATCTCCAATATATTTTTTTACCATACAACTTCAGAACACGAGCTTGATATAATGCTCTTTTAAAGTTTCTACCTTACAGACTTGCATACCTGTAAGATATGAAAACATTAATAGCATCACAATTACATTGATGTTTCTACATTAACCAAGTTTAGCTTTTAAAGAAATGGCAGTACAATGCTCTAAAATAACAGTTCTGATTTAATAAGTTTTTTAATTTTTATGGTTCCTTGCTCTAGAAAAAATAAAACTTAATAAACACAATGTTATGGGTAAACTTATGTTTCAAAAAATTTTTGTCTCATTAACACATGACTGATTTTTAAAACCTTATATAGAGTTTAGTAAAAACTTATACAGACCTTAGTAAATGAATCAGATTTCTAACAAAAGTACTCACGAATGAGTAATCCCATATCAAAGTTACTTTACTTATTTATCAAAATATTAGAGAAATGTATTGAACAGTGTAAACCATTTTTATGTTGAAGAAAATGTTCTAGAACCAAGGCACATTAGACGTTTTGTAGATATTAATATTTTATTAGATTTTTGAACACCTAGAAAAATTTGTAAGCTTAAATTTAAAAACATTTATTTTTATCTGTTTATCCGATTTAAATTGAAACATTTAAACCACGTGAACTAAAGATCTTTGGATCCACTTTTTAAAATTTGTTTTTATGAGCACTTTTTTTAATGAGCGCTCCTTATATATGTTAATTTGTGTATCATATATATGATATACGGATATATGTCTATATAGACAGACAACACATAACAAAATTGTGCACACATAATAATAGTAAAGGCCTTGTAGTTTTTCACAGGTTAAATATCTATTGCAATGTTTCAAAAAGTCCACAGTTGGTCAAAGATAGAACTGATCAGAAAAACATTAACCTAAGTCTGTATGCTCAGAATCATGAGCTCAAAAATAATAAAGTATCTAAGGAAAACAATAAGAGTCCTAGAAAAAATGACTGGCCAGTAATTAGTAAATACCATACAATTTACTTTTTTTTTTCCGTTAGGCATCAAATCAGTCTCCTACTAAGCTTGCAGGCTTTTTTCATTTGCATTTCAACATGAGTCATGGCTGAGGTCTGGAAGGAGCAGGAAAAAAAATGCTATTCTGAGCAGACACCTCAGGCCTAAGGCATATTAACCATAATTTTCCAGTTGGGGTGTTGAAAATTATGATACAAGTTCAAGATACAATTCACAAAATTTTATGTCTTTACATCTTATTTTGTCAACAGATACCATACTATGGTTTACTATCCTTGTCCAAATTAATGCACTGGTACACACAGTGACATTTTCTCTGGCTACCGAATTCAAAATTGGTTAAAAAAAAAAAAGTGAATGATTGGGAAGTTACTTGCCAACTTGGAAGTAGAGTTCTTCAGTTTTCCATCCTAAGTATTTAAGTTCTCTGGCATGAATTACCTGAAATCTTAAACTAAACAATGACCTAAACCCGACTTTTAACTGCAAGATTGTGCAATGCTTCAAAAACCCATTCAGATACCAGTTTTTTTATGATAAAACATCATCATTTAGACACACATTCAGCTAAGATCATTCCCAAGAAAAATTTTATAATATCAACACATTATTGCACATGTCTTAAAGGACCAGAAACAAAGACACAAGACAGACAGAAAGGAGGTAGAGACTATGGTTGTCAGACAGAATCCTTTAAACCAGAGCAGATAAGAGAAAAAATCTACTACACCAGTGGCACCCAGGGGGGGACCAGATGTTTTAACAGAGGGGCAACCTGAAATGTAAAATAAAGTGTCTATATGGTGACTTTACTGAATTTAGTGTCCCCTTTTTCTTTTTCTCTTTTTTAACAAGACAGAGGTGGCATAATACTTACAGTGCACGGAAGGAAGGAGGGTATTCCCTGAATCAACAGAGCTTTGGCAGCTGCTGGGGGTCCCTCAGTCCCTCCTTTTACTTACAGGATTAGCTCCTCTGGTTCAGTTCCACCCCAAGCAAGCTCCATCTCCTAACATTTCAGTAGACAGCTCTCACAAAGTTCTGGGGCGGAGGGGGGGTACCAATATGTAACTTAAAGTTCGGTTCCTGACCTAGAAGCCAATTTATACCAATTAAATAATGAGGAATGGGTTCTGAGAAAAAGAAAAGGGGAGGCTAATTGCTTTACTAACAAAGGAGAAACACAGGGGACTCTGCCAAATGTTGTGACTCTCTTGATCTGGAGGGACAAGGGGTTTTAAAGGAGTTTCACTTGTTAACCTGGGAGATACTCAGTTCTTAGGTCCCCAGCAGGCATTGCCCTCTGCAATGGTTGTGCTCCAGGCAGCCAGCTAGGGGCTTCTATCATCCTGCTAAACAAAGGGGGGTAAAGTTCATCTCAGTTCCTTAAAACACAGTTCAAACGGGTGTCAGGCTTACTCTCTTTATTACCCATTTTCACGTCCAATATCCTTAAGTTTTTACAACCAAAATCACACAACAAAATGAAAAAAGCAAACAAACAAACAAAAAAAAATAGAACGGAGAACAAAACACACCACACACACACAAAAAGAAAAACAGAAACCCGGCGCCTAAACAGAAAAACAGTGGTACAGTGCAACATCTTGCTAAAGCTCCAGGGTAGGAGCGCGTGCGTGCCCGTCGGCACCTCTCTACACTTCCAGAGGAATTTCCTACAGAACAGAACAGAGGACAGAACGATTCTTGTTACTGTCCTGGACAGGAGTATATGTGAGCCTCCCCAGGCCACATCTCTGTCATCAGAAGAGATCTCCCTTAACCGGATATCAGATGTTATAAAGGCGCCACTTACCTATGGAGGCCTCCTCCATCAGGTGCTTGCTAATAGTTTTAGTGCAGAGGTTCACTGCAATGCTCCCGGGACGAAAGGCTCTCTTTCTAATATAGAGAAGATGGACCATACTAGGCCTGAGTGGAGAGCTGTTCCTTGGTGCCTATGGTTGATATACCATCCTAATTTGCAAAAGTGCCACAGAATGTAGGGTCAGCCTCCTTTTCATGGTACTCTTGGAAGCAACTGTTTGGACAAAGTGGTTGCCAAGGCAGTGACCTCATTCAGTTCCTGAAGGATGCGACCTCACCTCACTTCCTTGGTAATGGAACTCTCTGAACTTGGGATCCAGGAAGCCAGGCACACAGAGCCAATCCCAGTCCCAGTCCTAGTGGTCTCACTTGCTTCGATTTAGCAAGGACAGAGTCAGTCTTTCTTGGTACCTACTGATGTGAGGATGGCCAAATGCCAGGAAAACTCTGAAGAGGGGCCTTTTTTGAAAAAGCAGGTAGTGGCTCACAGCTGGCTCCTGACCACTTCACAGAGTTGGACAAGGAGACCAGATCTGAAACAGGACAGGCCATATCGGGGGAACACAGTATGACCCAGCAGTCAGAGGACACTCTGGAGAGTGAGAGACCTACTTGGGGGAAGGAGGTGACTTTGTGGGTGTGGATGTGTGTTTGTGGTTTTGTCTCATGTTCAGAGAATAGGTAGGAAAGTCGGTTTGTTTGGTTTGGAGTGAACTGTTTCTAGTAAGTTGTTGGACAAGGTGAGTGTTTCTTTGTCTGTGTATCCCACTGTGTCCGTGGTTGTAGACATTAGAAAAGAGAATGCATCAATGGATGTTTCCTGTCTATTAGAAAGCTTCCCAGCATTCATCCTGCCCAATTAATGAATACTCTAGGGCTTGCCTTATCAATGGGCAACACCGGCTATCTTCCTAAGTTCCTGTTTTCTTCCTGAATTCTGGCCACTCTCCAGAATAGACTCATGCTTTTGTGTCCACGATATGTAGCACCTCCAAGCACCGTGACATTTACATGTACTGGATAGCTGAAGGAATTGCAAGAATCTCAGAAAACTCAGATACCAGTGTGACCAGGATAGTCTCAGTGGAGAAACCCTGCAATTGGCCTTTTTATTACCTATTGTTCTGTTGCCCTGAATGTCAGGAAGGTCTTTGCCTCAGGCCACGCCTTCGAGATTCCTGAAGAAAAGAGTTTTCAAACGGAAATGAATGGGCATCACCTGTGGCTGTTTGCTTAATTCCTTTGGAAAGGGATGTGTCTGAATCTGCCCTTTGGCCCTGTGTGAGCCTAGAGCTTAGATTCTCAGCACCTGATGGATCGTAAGAAAGATCCCATGTGTGGATCCAAATCAAAATGGCCAAAAATCAGTCATTGTGGATGAAGTCTCTCGCATTCCTCCATAAGGTTCTTAACCTCCCTCAAGTGAGAATAGGGATCCAATGGGTCAAATGAGTTATTCAAAGCCCTGCAGATGCTAGCCCATAGGTTCTTGGGTTTTCTTATGAATCCAATTCAAATAAAGAATCTAAACCGACAGTCAGTAGGCCTCAAATTGGAGAACAGAGCTGTGTTAACGGCAGGCATATTTGATCACTCCTGGTTCACAGGAAGGGTTTCCAGGCCACCCTGACTTTTGGTAAATGAGGGGAAAGGGAGCTTACTTGGGACACTGTCTTGTGCTGCGCCTCTCATGGAATCCTCCTGCCAGAAGTTATGATGAGTGTCTATATGGAAGAAGATGAGTGTCATGTGAGAGTGTTTTGGTTTTAACTGCGGTCATTTGTGTGGAAGTTGGAAGAGATAACTGGGTCCAACTTGGCTTGCACTTTGGTGTGATTCCCCTTAGAGACTGTGTTTTGGAACTGACCTCCGAGAAGGTACAAGGTCCTATGACATTGTATATCCATATTTCTGGGACATCTCTACAGAACGTAATTCAATGCTAAGTATACCAATCAAGGGCCAAATGAACTTCTGGACTTCAAATCTTAACTAGATTTCTGTTTTCATATTTATATTGAAAGGTTAATAAAATAGATACTTGTCATTTCCTGTTTTTCTGTATGCTTAACAAAACACCATTGAAATCTTGAGAACTGTTTACTATTCTTGTTCCCAGAATGTGCTGTCCCAAACTGCCAAACTGCAGAATGTACTCCGTCAACCAGTTGCTCGCAAACTGACACTCGCCATTACCCATCAATAAATTTCTCTCCCTGCCCTCTCCAAGAAAAATATATAACCATTTCTTAAGCTGTTCTCAGGGCTCTCTGCTCTGTTCAAGTGATCTCTGAGCCCTTCATGCCGGACTCCCAATAAACCCTTTGCTGTTGCATGAGACAGTCTCTTAGTGGTCTCTGTCGCAGATGCTCGCCCAACCTTTACATCTGGTGGCCCTAGCAAGATCCGGAAGCTGCAGACAAAATACCCCCAACGGGCTCCTCTGGGGGTAAATAAGGCCCATCTTTCTCGTTTCAGGCTTCAGGTTAGGGTATGGCAAAACGGCTATTGGTAAAGAGCGTGAGCTCTCTCCCATGGTGGCTGACACACATGTCACAGAGCCACAGGCCATGTCCCTGGGGGATAGACTCGGAAAATCGTGGAACAATAGTCTCCTCGACTCAGTGATATTTTGTTTCTGATTCGATATTGCCAGCCCTTCAGGTTTTGCCGACTAGTCAGTCCTGGTCTCAGTATTGGACGTCCATTGCCTGTCTTTATTGTCTTGTCTTGTCTGTGTTGTGTGTCGTTCCTTTCGGTGTCTGTGTATATTTCATTATGGGACAGATCATTTCAATGCCTCTGTCCCTGACCCTTAATCACTGGACCAAAATCTGCTTAAGGGCTCAGAATCTTTCTTTTTCAGTAAAACGCCAGACCTGGCAGATTCTGTGTCTCAGAATGACTCACCATTGCAGTCGGATGGCTCCTAGAAGGATCTTTCAACTTCGCACTTATTTGAAAAGTCCGAGATATTGTCTTTCAGCAGGTGCCACATAGACATCCAGATCAACAGCCATATATCTTAACTTGTCAGTACCTCTACAAATCTCCTCCTCCATGGGTCAAGCCTTTCCTTGTCCCTGCACCTGCTCCTACTCCTTCCCCCACGATTCTATCTCAACCTCTCTGCTCCTCCTCCTCCACCCTCTGTTCTCCCTGAGTCTCAAGACTCTACTGGACTCACCACCCCCTCCTTATCATCTGCCCTCGTCTCCCAACCCCTAACACCCTCTAAGTGATTCCCCTTCTGCTGACTCAGCCTCTCCACCATTCGAGGAAGCTAGGCTGGCCCAGCGTCATCCAGATGACTGTCCCGCGGCACACACAGCCCCTCCTTCCCTGGAGGAAGCTGGCCCGGCTAAAAGAACTCAGAGAACTCACCGACGTTTTCACACCTGCCTACTTGAGGTGACTGCCAACACCACCTAGCGACTCTCTTCATGACAGAGCAATGAGAGAAAAATCTCCTGGAATGTAGAAAAAAATATCCTCAGACCTGATGGGCGACCAACACAACTTCCCAACATAATCAAAACTGGCTTCTCCTTAAACCCACCCAACTGGGACCCCAACACCTTTGAAGATAGGGAGCATCTGTTCAATTATTGCCAGGCTCTAACAGCGGGTCTCCAAGTGGCCGCTGGGTGACCAACTAATTTGGCCATGGTAAGAGAAATTATTCAAAGGCCTGATGAATCTCCATTTATGTTTCTAGAGAGAATCATGGAGGCATATAAGAGATATACTCCTTTCGATCCTCAGGCAGCAGATTAAAAAGCATCTGTCACGATGGCCTTAAATGAGCAAGCTGCCATGGATATTAAAAAAAAATTAAAAGAGAGATTTTGTCAAAGAAGCCAAGAAAGTATACTATAAGAGAGAAACAGGGAGAAAGAAAGGGAGCAAAGGGAGGATGAGAGAACCAAAAGACAGACTAAGGCATTGACTAAGGTCCTGATCACAACAAGAAAGAGGCCAGAAATTAAGACATAGGGTGACAGGAAGGGCCCATGCCAGAGGCCACCCCTGGCCTCAGATCAGTGTGCCTACTCTAAAGAAAAAGGATACTGGGCCATAGAGTTCCCTATAAAGAGACAGCCACGCCAGCTGGCCATTCTGACTCTGGAGGATGACTAAGAAAGTCAGGGCTCAGAACCCATCCCCTAGCTCAGGGTAACTTTTGAAGTGGAGGGGACTCCAGTAAACTTTGAAGTGAATACAGGAGCAGTATACTCAGCCCTTAAGGCCCCATTGGGCCCTCTATCAAATAAAAGGTCTCTAGTTCAAAGGGATGATGACAGTAAATATCAGGCTTAGACAACTAAGAGGACCATGGACCTGGGGAAAGGAAAAATCCATCACTCCTTCCTAGGAATCCCAGAATGCCTGGACCCATTGATGGGCAGAGATCTGCTCATCAAGCTCCGGGCCAAAATAACTTTTAACCATGAAGGCCCCCAAATGAAATTTCTAAATACTTCAGCAAAAACTCCTATAGTCACGGCTTTAACTATATTAGTAGAAGATGAACATCCACCATTCACATGCCCCAAGTCTGATCAAACAGGCAAGCTACCCCAAAAATGGATAACAGATTACCCAGATGCCTGGGCAAAAACTGCTGGGTTAGGCCTGGCCGTGAAACAATCTCCAATAACAGTGGAGTTAAAAACCTCAGTCTCCCCAGTCAATGTCAAATAATATCCTCTAAGCAAAAAAACTAAAGGTGGGATAAGGCCCCATATTCAGAAATATCTGGCATTAGGGGTCCTAAGGCCCTGTCAATCGGCCTGGAACACTCCCCTGCTACTAGAAAAAAAAAGCCAGGGACCGGGAACTATCGCCCCATTAAAGAGCTAAGAGAGATCAACAAAAGAGGGCAGGACATTCACCCCACGGTACCTAATCCGTACAATCTGCTTAGCACTCTGAACCCTGAGGGGAAATTATATACTGTTCTGAACTTAAAAGATGCTTTCTTTTGCTTGCCTCTGCATAAAGATAGTCAGTTGCTGTTTGCTTTCGGGTGGGTAGACCCAGAAACCAAAACGTCTGGTCAACTAACTTGGACTAGACTCCCACAGGGGTTCAAAAACTCCCCCACTCTCTTTGATGAAGCCCTCCACAGAGATCTCAACAACTTCAGAACTACGCACCCTGAATTTACCCAGCTTCAATACGTGGATGTCCTGCTACTGGCAGCCAACACCAAGGAAAACTGTGAGTCTGGGACCCAAGCACTATTATATGAGCTTGCTCAACTCGGGTATAGAGTTTCGACCAAAAAGGCCCAAATTTGCTAGCATGAAGTAATCTTCCTGGGCTATTCCCTTAGGGGCAGTAAACGATGGCTCACTGAGCCCAGAAAACAAACCATTATGTAGATACCACCCCCATCTTACAGCAGACAACTCAGAGAATTTCTTGGGACTGCTGGCTTTTGCAGGTTATGGATGCCTGGGTTTGCGTCCTTAGCTGCTCCATTATACCCGCTGTTAAAGGAAGATGCCCAATTCCAATGAAACCCTGAGGACCAGGAAGTTTTTGATAACATCTAAGGACACTGACACTGAACGCCTCAATTTCACTGAGCTCAGCCTGCAATTAGAGCAAGCCCTACACTACGTTAAAAATGTACATCAACTCACTCACCTTGGTTCAAAGAAACTGCAGGCATTACTGTAAGATTAAGAACAGAGTTTTCCACTAACCAACTCACAGTGAAAGGAAATAACTGAACGGGTAACAAAAGCCTGTCGGGTCCGTCAATTGGGTAATGCTTACCCTTCCAAGTTTCCTAGAGGAAAGCACCTATGAGGAACCAGACCAGGACAATTCTGGGAAGTGGACATTACTAAAATTAAGCCAGCAAGGTATGGATTTAAATATCTCCTAGTCTTTGTAGATACATTTTCAGGATGGATTGAAGCCTTACACACACACACAAAAAAAAAAAAAAAAAAAAAAAAAACGGCGCAAATGGTTTTCAAGAAGATCCTGAAAGATATTTTTCCAAGATACGATCTGCCTAATGGACTGATAATGGACTGGTTTTCATGGCCCAGGTAAGTCAGGTGTTAACCAGGACCCTGTGGATTAATTGGAAGTTACATTATGCTTATATACCCCAGAACTCAGGACAGGTAGAAAAAATAAATAGAACCATTAAAGAGACCTTAACGGCCCCCTTAGGGACCTGGTGACTATCTCTCCACCCAGACATTTTTCAGCTCAGTATAGGTCTTTCCTATTGAGACATGCCTGATGAAGAGGATCTCACTAAAATTCCATTAAATCCCTTCCGTACCATAGATAATTGAAACAAACATTATGGATGCAGGGACACGCGAGCCAGATGCAGGTTGGCTAGCCTATATTACTATGTATGCCCGGCAGACTATCAAAGCGACAAACAGCCATGGCTGTGTGGGGGAAAAGCCGACTTCTTGTGTAAGTCATGGGGATGTGAGCATACAGGGACTGCCTGGTGGAACCCAAACTCCTCATCAAATTCAGTACACAGCATTGGCCATATTACCAATTAGACAACCAAAAACTATGGCCCCCAGAGGGTTCTCTAGATCCTCAAATTCTGCATGACATTTTTAACTTCGGCAAGTGCTCAAAAGGGGGAAATTCCCCTATGTGGAATCCTTTTTCCTCCTTCGCTCACATCCTGTACTATGCTTCCCCAATAGTTCCTCACCCTCAGCCTTCTGCTCTAGACTCTCTGCTTTCACTCCCACCTCAGCAACCTGATTTCTCCCCTCCAATTACTAGATCAAAAACCCAAACCTCCGCTGGATCTCAGAACATTGCCCCCTTGCTGAGGAAGCAGGTACCGAGGTACCCCTCCACCCACTCCTCTCTTTTCCTGTCAGTGTCTGCACTAGGTCCCACCAAGTCCTCTAGCAAGCTTAGCCAAAGCTCAAACCAGCTGAGAAGAGCCCTCAGACCCCTATCCAAGATGTAATGAAAATGACCTTTAAAGTTGATTTGTCATCACTGAAAACAGGTTTCTAAGAATTTAAAGTCCCTCACAGGCTTTTTGGAATACTCACTCCCGTCTTCCCCTCTGCTCTACCTGTTCTACTGCTCAAGTTTTTGTTCTGGGAAAATCCCAAACCCCTTTCCCATTATTCTTTGGCATCTCTCCTTCCTCATTCTCAGATCCACGGAGCTGCACTCAGCATCGCCTTCCCTGTCATCCCCCTCTGTACCAGGTCCACAGAAATGTCTTAAATGACCTTCTCCAGAAGTCTTTACCAAGGCTTACTTTAGGGCTTTCAGCAAAAGAGTCCCTCTGAAAAAGTTCAATGGAGATAAACTTCCACTCTTCATGTTGCCCTGTTCTACTTGGCCACTGGCTGGAAAAATCACCACCCCTAAGCTAGACATCGCCTTACCAGTTTTTCACAAAATATGTGAACAAGGACTCTGGCCTTGAGCTGGGGCTTCAGAGAGATTGCTACATTTCTAAGATAAAAAAGTTACCAACTGGGCTCCATGGTGACAGCTGGCAAGGAGGAAAAAAAAGAGACAAAAAAGCTCTTCCATTCCAAGGTGTAATTGAAAAGTTAACGTGCACAGAACAGAGGAAAAAAAACAGAAACAAAAACTGATTTGTGTGAATTTCTGCAGACTGTGAACTTCTGAGCCCCTTCCCTTACATGTTGGGTACAAATACTAAAACTACCAAAACTTGGGGTTCAGGGGATTAATTGATTACAACAGAAGCAATGCCCTCTCTATACGGATGCAAACAAATAAAACTCCTTTCCTGTCTTTGGTGCTATCTTAGGTGCCTTTCCTTGTCCGTCTCTACAACAGTATAATTCTATACACTTTAACATTATTTATGTTTTCATAAAGTGGTCAATAGTTGCGATTAATTATGTAATGATGCAGATGTTTTCCAGAGTGCTCTATCAGGACGCAGGTTCATTTAAAGATCAAATAGGGGGGGCATACAACCCGGTTCCACCGGGAACCTGTATCCCTCACTTTAGCCATCCTATTAGGAATAATAGTTGCTGAAGGGGTGGGCACAGGAACAAATGCCCTAGTCCATGAGACACAACAAAGACACAATTAGAAGCAGAAATAGACCAAAGCTTAAAGACATTAAAAACCGACATCACAGCTTTACAGGAATTTTAACCTCTCTCTCTCTGAAGTTGTTTACAGAGCAGGCGAGTGTTGGACCTCCTCTTCATGAGAGAAGGGTGCCTTTTTGCTTGCATTGAGGAAAGAATGATGTTTTTTATGCCGACAATACTGGAGTTGTAAAAGAATCTATGAGTAAATTAAGAAAATTACTTGAAGAGTGTCAAAGAAAGACAGAGGCCCCCAAAGGGAGGTTTGAGTCTTGGTTCACATAGTCCACCTAGTTAACTACACTTTTATCCACCCAGGCTAGTCCATTAATAATTCTCATATTATTGTTAACTGTAGGACCCTGTTTGCTCAACCATGTAGTTTCTTTTCTCTCCCAAATTGAACCTGTTATTAACCCTAACCATACACTGTTCTCTCAATCTAATTTTACAGAAGAGCGGGGACAGAGTTGGTCTTAAAATACAGGAATATAGAGGATCTTCCACCTGCTGAGAACCTCAAAGGTCCTTGAAGAAATGATCCCTGAAGAAGATGTAGTCAACTATGAAGGACCTGAGAGAGCAAAAGTCTTCCATGGCAAACAACCTGCTCATGATGAAGGGATGTGTCTGAATCAGCCACTCTCTTCTTAATGTAGAGAAGATGGACCAAAGCAGGGATGTGTTGAGAGCTGCTCCTGCGTGCCAATGGGTGACATACCATTCTAACTTGTGAAAGTGTCACAGAAAGTAGGGGCAGCCTCCTTCTCATGGGAACCTTGGAAGCAACTGTTAGGACAAAGTTGTTGTCAAGGCAGTGACCTCATTCAGTTCCTAAAGAAAGTGACATCACCTAACTTCTATGGTGATGTAACTCTCTGAACTTGGAATCCAGGAAGCCTGGCACCCAGAGCCAGTCCCAGTCCCAGTCCCAGTTGTCAAACTTATTTTGATTTACCAAGGACAGACTCAGTCTTTCTTGGGACCTACTGATGTGAGGATGGCCAAATGCAAGAAAAGCTATGAAGAGGGGGCTTTCCTGAGAAAGCAGGCATTGGCTCACCACTGGATCCTAAAAACTTCACAGAGTTGTCCAAAAAGACCAGATTTGAGAAAGAACAGGCCATTTCCTGGAACATAGTATTGCCCACCAGTCAGAGGACTCTCCAGATAGTCACAGACCTACATGGGGGAAGGAGGTGCCTTTGTGATGTGGGTGTGAGTTTGTGGTTTTGTCTCATGTTCTGAGAATAGGTATGAAAGAAGGTTTGTTTTTTTTTTGGAGTGAACGGTTTCTAGTAAGTCGTTTGACAACGCGAGTGTTTCTATGTCAGTGTATCCCACTGTGCCCGTGGTTGTAGACATTAGAAGAGAGAATGCATCAATGAATATGTCCTGTCAGCTAGAAAGCTTCCCAGCATTCATCCTTCCCAATTTATTAATGGACTGCAGCTTGCCTTATTGATGGCAACACTTACTATCTTTCTAAGATCCTGTTTTCTTCCTGAATTCTGGCCACTCTCCAGAATAGGCTCATGGTTTTGTGTTTAAGATATGTACAACCACGAAGCTCTTTGAAATGACCATGTACTAGATAGCTAAAGGGAATGGCGAGCATCTCAGAAAACTCAGATATCAATGTTACCAGTAAAGTCTCAGTGGAGAAACCCTGCTTGGGGCCTTTTGATTACCTAATCTTCTGTTGCCCTGAATGTCAGGAAGTTCTTTTCCTCAGGCCACCACTTTGTGAAGCCTGAAGAAAACAGTTTTCAAATGGAAATGAATGGGTATTACCTGTGGTTCTTTGCTTAATTGCTTTGGAGAGGATGTGTCTGAATCAGCCTATTTGCCCTGTGTGAGGCTGTGGCTTAGATTCTCACCTTCTGATGGATATAAAGAAAGATCCCATGTGTACATCCAAGACCAAAATGGCCACAGAGCAGTCCTTGTGGATGAAGTCTCTTGCCTTCCTCTGTAACTTTCCTGAATTCCATCAAGTCAGAATAGGGATCCTTTTGGTCAAATGAGATCTTCAAAGCCCTGCAGAGGCTAGCCCATGGTTGCTTGGGTTTTCTCAAGACTCCAATTTACATAAAGAATCCAAACCCCACAGTCAGTTGACCTCAAATTGAAGAAGTGGAGCAGTATTAATGGGAGGCCTATTTGATCTCTCCTGGTTCACAAGAAGGGTGTCCATGCCACCCTGAATTAGGCAATTTAGGTGCAAGAGAGCTTATTTTGGACACGGACTTGAGCTGTGCCCCTCATGGAAAACTCTAGCCACAGGTTATTATGTGTGTCTATATGGAAGAAGATGAGCGCCACGTTGGAGTGTTTTTGTTTAAATTGTGGTCATTTGGGTGGCGGTTAGAAGAGATGACTTGGTTCACATGTGCTTGAACTCTGGTGTGATTTCCTTAGAGACTGAGTTCTGCAACTGAACTCAGAGAAGTATTGCCATGAATAGTGTTGAGATTTTAGGAAGCCAGGCATGAGTGTCGCCCTTGGAAACTGAGTTCTAGGCCCAGGGTGGCTTTCCACAGAGCACTGGGCCTCTCAGCCAGGATACCACATGATTTTATTCTGAAAGACTTGGCACCCATCGTTGAGAGTCAAAACTCAAATGGACCTCACATTGTAGAGCTAAATGAGCTAAACATCATGTGATCTTTTCACCATTCTTTGGGAAGCCTTACCTGTGAGTGTTCTCAAGAGCTTTCATTGAAATGAGCTTCCTAACCATTTAATGGTTCCTGAATGAATTGAAACTCACAGTGCCTCCAACTTCATCCTTGAAAAATTGCTAGATAAATGCCATGAAATTTTTGAAATTCCCATCACCAGGTGGCACTGGAGAACCTTTGGATGACCTGTTGCTGGTCATGAATATTTCAGTGTCTTGTTTTACTGGGTTTCATGTAAATGGTGTAGAACAGAGATGTCAGTAAGTTGGACTCTGTTGAGTAGTGGGCCTAGAGCAGTGTTGGGCAGGTATGTGATAAAACATCTGTGATGGGGCCATGTGGATCTGCCATTGGCTTCCAAATGGCTTGTGACTGACATGGCACAGCCAGCAGAACCTTCTGTGTAAAGGCAACTTGTTATATGGAGCGATTTCAGGATATTGTTCAGAATCAGGTTGCTATGGTCAAGGGGTCAAGCTATGTGGGATAGAAGCCTGGTTCTTGTATCATCCTGCAGACCCTGATCCACCACACGTGACAGAACTCCCTCTTGCACTTTGTTGCAGTTGAACTCCTTGTATTTCGTGAAGCAAATACCAAACTCCCAGTGCAACAGGAAGAAACACCACGAAATGGAGGATGACCATATGGCTTCACAGTCCACACTTGGAGACACTAAGCCCCAGTGGCCACAGTTTACCTACAAAGAGAGAATTCAGCACTGCTGCCTCGTGTTCATTGTAAAATAAGAAACTTTGTCCTCCTGGTCACATAGATGCAGACCCAGCTTTGAGGGTCTCACTACAAAGGAAGCTTAACTCGTGACAACAACCTATATTTCAGTGCCCAACCTCAGTGGCAGTTTCTCAAAAAGTTTTAGGCAAGCAGAGCTCCATGTTTGTGGAGTGTGTACCCTGTCCTTATTTTTGGAAACTCCTATTCCACCTCCAAGTTTGTGCACTCTTGAGCATTTTCCATTCCAAAAATGTAATCACAGATTTTGTAACTCTTCTCCTCTAATTGTGTCTTACTTGGGGCGAAGGTAATGTCAAGGCATGGTTCTGGATGAGACTGGGAAGATTTGTTGTAGCACATATTTGCATACACATTGGATTAATTTTCCTATTTTCCATTCGAAATTCTGAATCCCTGACACTAACCCATATTCTACTAGACTCTGACTACTAATCCTAATATGATGGAGAAAAATAACCCAAACAGTACATAAGTACATGCAGTTCAGAGTTCGACTTGCCATTTGCATGATAAAGGGTAGGTGTTATAAATTTAGTCAATTTTTAATTGAAATAGTTCTCCATGTGTTTTCAAAGTTAACAAATATGTGAATTACTGTCTCCAATTCTCTGGAGCCTATTCAGCACATGTATTTTTATATGCACAAATAGAATCCTGCGTGATATCACACGTACATTCTTGTGAGTTACATGACTTAGCAGATACAAAGTGTGAGAAGTGACCACTCCTCCTAAACCCTGTTGGAACTGAAAATTCAACCTATGGGTGAGCTTCCCAGTAGAACAACATTATACATAAACCCATGTTCAGTAAAATGAATGTTTTTGCATCTTTATGATATATATTTCATGATGAATTTCGATTGGCATATATATTGCTACTTATTAATGTCTCTGTTCGTGTGTGTGTGTGTGTGTGTGTGTGTGTGTATATATATATATATATATATATATATATATATATATATATATATATATATATTCTCCAGATTTTTAAAAATAAGAAATATATGTGTCTTATATACAATCCCTAAATTCATTCATGTTCATGTATGTGGATTAATAATCAACTTTTCACAAGATTATTCTTAGAAATATTCATCCACCCGAAATACATATTTGTTTCATAGTACTGAAAACTAACTTCAGTGAAAGGTGCATACAAATCCTAATATGTCTACATTAACTGACCCAGTTTAACATCAATGCATGTAGGTTACTATGGAACATGATGTGTATTTTGACGTTAATTTTTATTCCACACTGGTACATTACTATTCCTTCAGTTTATGTACATCATAGAATATATATTTTATTCACTAGTTAACAAATTTATAGGCATTTGTTTCACTTTCAATCACTTCCTGCTCCAGAACACATGAATTTCTCTACGTTTCTTCAGTGGTCTATTCATGAGACTTTTTTTCCAAATACATTTTTTTCGATTTCCATAATCAATTTTGAAACAAAACTCACAAACCCTTCATGATAAACCATAACCCTAAGATGATCATTAGATATATAACTGGTTGGAATGAATGATTGTATATCAATATAACATTTCTTATATATTTTCAGATATCTATTCAATCCATTATTTAAAGTGGATCCAGTTATATTATTTATTCACAGTATGGTCTATTCATGCATTATGTGTATATTCATAGAAACAGGGTACACATCTTTGTACGACTATACTAATTTATAAGTCTTCAAAATATTGCTCCAAGAAATGGTGGAAGAAATACTCATGTCACCTGATCTACATACACATTTTATCACAGAAATATTCTGGACACCAAAAGCAAAGGTCACACTTACAATTGTACCAAAGCCTAAATAGAAAGTGAGCATGGATTAGTAAAAACATCCATGTCCAGGTTGCCTAATGCTCTCAAATATCAATCCTATTGGTGACTACATATTTGTTTCTTCCTAAGATTATCTATTCAACCTCAAACCTGTTGAAAATGTCTAACCCTATCACACAATTTATACTTTGCTTGATTTCCTAATGTCTCTATTGATATCTGCTTTCCTACATGATTTCCCCAGTTCATCATTGTGACTGACTCTTCACATGTACTGACATTTACATACACTCTCTACCCGAAACCCTATTGCTAAAGAACTTTTGGTCCAAATCCTATACTCACTCTTCTTTGTAAACCTACAGACTACCTTCCTAATCCTACCGACTATCGCTTTTTGACTGGATGTTCTTTTCAACATTCAATCATCCAAAGTACAAGGTCCGATGCCAGTGTATATTGATTTATTTGAGACATCTGTGCAGCACATAACTCAAAGCTAAGTATCCCACTCAAGTCCCCAGTGCCCTTCTGGACTTCAAATCTTACCTAGATTTCTGCTTTCATAGTTATATTTCACATATATACTCTTATAAATATCACAGGTTGCCAATGCCATTATTCATCCTGCAGAATGATTCGTAACCCAAATCAAACCTATTATTAACCTTAACTATACACTGTTCCTTCAATATAACGTACAGAAGAGCAGGGACAGAGTGGGTCTTACAATATAGGAATGTAGATGATCTTCCACCTGCTGAGAACCTAAAAGATCCATGGAGAAATGATCCTTGGAGAATATATAGGCAGCTATGTAGGACCTGAGAGAGCAATAGTCATCTTCCATGGCAAACAACCTGGTCAGGGTGAATTGATGTGTCTGAATCAGCCTCTGTCTTCTTAAAGTAGAGAAGATGGACCAATCCAGGCCTGTGTGGAGAGCTGTTCCTGGGTGCCTATGGTTGATATACCATTCTAACTTCTGAATGTGTCACAGGATGTTGGGGCAGCCTCCATCTCATGGGAACCTTGGAAGCAACTGTTAGGACAAAGTGGTTACCGAGGCAGTGACCATATTCAGTTCCTGAAAGAAGTGACCTCACTTCACTTCCTTGGTGATGTAATTCTCTGAACTTGGGATCCAGGAAGCCGGGCACCCAGAGTCAGTCTCACTCTGAGTCCCAGTGGGCTAACTTGTTTTCTTTTCCCAAAGACATAGTCAGTCTTTCTTGGTACCTACTGATGTGAGGATGGCCAAATTCCAGCAGAGCTCTGAAGAGGGGCCTTTCCTGAGAAAGTAGGTAGTGGCGAACCACTGGCTCCTGACAACTTCACAGAATTGGCCAAGGAGACCAGAACTGAAACAGGACAGGACATTTTTGGGGAACATAATATGGCCCACCAGTCAGAAGACACTCCGGATAATCACAGACCTACTTGGGGGAAAGAATTGCCTTTGCCATTGTAGGTGTGAGTTTGTGTTTTTTTCTGATGTTCTGAGAATAGCTAGGAAAGGTGGTTTGTTTGGTTTGGAGTGGACTATTTCTAGTAAGTCGTTTGACATGGTGAGTGTTTCTATGTCTGTGTATTCCACTGTATCCGTTGTTGTAGACATTAGAAAAGACAATGCATCAATGGATGTGTTGTCTCTAGTTGAAAGCTTCCCCGCATTCTTACTGCCCAATTGATGAATGGACTGCAGCTTGCCTTATGGATGGGCAACATCTACTATCTTCTTAAGTTCCTGTTTTCTTCGTGTTTTCCAGCCACTCTCCAGAATAGGCTCATGGTTTTGAGTCCCAGATATGTAACACCACAAGGCTCTGTGACATGGCCATGTACTGGATAGCTTAAGGGAATGGGAGCATCTCAGAAAAATCAGATATCAGTGTGACCAGTAAAGTCTCAGTGGAGAAACCCTTCTTTGGGCCATTTGCTTACTTCTGTTTCTATTACCCTGAATGTCAGGAAAGTCTTTGCCTCAGGCCACCCTGTTGTGTAGCCTTAAGACGACTGTTTTCATATGGAAATGAATGGACATCACCTGTGGCTCTTTGCTTAATTGCTTTGGAATGGAATGTGTCTGATTCAGCCTCTTGTCCTTGAATGAGGTTGTGGCTTAGATTCTCAGCACCTGATGGATCTAAAGAAAGATCCCATGTGATTTCAAAACCAAAATGACAAAAAGAGAAGTCAAAGTGGATGAATATTTTTGCCTTCTTGTTTTATGTTCCTGACCTCCATCAAGTGAGAATAGGGATCCTTTGGGTCAAATGAGTCTTTGAAATCCCTGCAGAGGCTAGCCCATATGTGCTTGGGTTTTCTCATGACTCCAAATCTCATCAAGAATTTATAGGCTTCAGCCAGTAGGCCTCAAATTGGAGAAGCGGAACACTTTAACAGCAGCAATATTTGATCACTCCTGGTTCACAGGAATAGTGTTCAGGCCACCATGTTTTTAGGCAAATGAGGGGCAAGTGAGCTTATTTTGGACACTACCTTGTGCTCATTGAAACCTCCAGCTAGAGGTTATGATGAGGGTCTACAAGGAAGAAGATTATGGCCCTGTGGGAGTGATTTCATTTTAATTTTGGTCATTTTTGTGGCAGTTGAAAGGGATGACTGGGTCCACCTGGGCTTGAACTCTGGTATGATTTACCCTTAGAGACTGAGTTCTGGAACTGACCTCAGAGAAGTATTGCCATGAATTGTGTTGGGATTTTAGGAGGCCACGCATGAGACTCACTCTTGGAAACTGAGATCTAGGCCCAGGGTGGCTTTCCACAGAGGCCTGGGAATCTCAGCCAGAATATCACATGATTTTATTCTGAAAGACTTGGTAGCCATAGTTGAGAGTCAAAACACACATGGACCTCACATTGTAGACGTCAATTGGCCTGGCTTCATGTGACCTGTTGGCAACTCTTTGAGAAGCCTTGACTTTAGAGTTCTCCAGAGCATTCATTGAAATGAGCTTTCTCAACACTTAACGGTTCCTGAATGAATTGAAACCCACAGTGCCTCTAACTTCATCCTTGAAAACTTGCTAGATAAATACCATAAAATTTTGGAAATTCCCATGACCAGGTGGCACTGCAGAAACGTTGGATGTCCTGTTGCTGATCATGTGTATACCAGAAAGTGCCTTGTTTGACTGGGTTTCATGAAAATGGTGTAGAATACGAGATGCCAGGAATTTGGAGCCTGCTGAGTAGTGGGCCTAGAGCAGTGGTGGGGAGGTGTGTGATGAAACATCATGGTGGGGCCATGTGGATCGGCTATCGGCTTACAAATGGCTTGTGACTGATATGGCGCAGCCCCCATTCCCTTGTATGTAAAGGCATCTTGTTATATGGAGAGGTTTCAGGGCAATGTTCATAATCAGGTTGCTATGGTTATTGGGACAAGCTATGTGGGATAGAAGCCTGGTTGGTACATTCTCCTGCAGACGCTAACCCACCCCACGTGACAGAACACCCTCCAGCACTGTATCCCAGATGAACTTCTTATATTGTGTGAAGCAAGTACCAAATTCCCAGTGTAGCAGCAAGAAACACCACGAAAATTGGAGGATGATCAAATGTCTTCACTGTCCCCACCGGGAGACACTTAGCCTCCAGTGGACACAGTTTACCTACAAAGAGAAAATTGAACACTGCTTCCTCATGTTCATTGAAATATAAGAAATCATGTCTTCCAGGTCACATAGATGCAGACCCAGCTTTTATGGTCTCACGACAAAGGAAGCCAAAGCTCATGACAACAACATATATTTCAAGTGCCCAACCTCAGAAGCCGTATTCCAAGAAGTCTTAGGCCAGCAGAGCTCTTTGTTTGTGGAGTGTTTACCCTGTCCTTTACTTTTGGAAACGCCTCTACCACCTCCAAGGTTGTGAACTCCCGAGCATATTCCATTAAATATATGTATTCATAGATTTTCACACTTTTCTACTATAATTGTGTCTTACTTGGGTGAAGGTAATGTCAAGGCATTGTTCTGGATGTAAGTGGGAAGATTTTTGTGTAGCACATATTTACACACACACTGGATTCATTTTTCAATTTTTATTTTGAAATACTGAATCCCTGACACTAACCCATACCCTACTAGACTCTGAATTATGATCCTAATATGATGGTGAAAAATAACCCAAAAAGAATAGAATACAAGCAGTTCAGAGGAGGCATGGTGTATAGTTGGAATTGCCTTTTGCATTATATTTTGTAGGAGTTATAAATCTAGTCAATTTTTTGTTGAAATAGTTCTACATGTGTTTTTAAAATTAACAAATATATGAATCCCTGTCTCCCTTTCTCTGTAGCCTATTCAGCACATGTATTTTTATATGCACATATAGTATCCTACCTGATATCACTCGTATACACTTGTGATGTGGCTGAATTTGCAGATGCAAATTGAGAGAAGAGATCACTCCTCCTAAACGCTGTTGGAACTGAAAATTCAACCTATGGGTGAGCTTCCTAGTTGAATAACATTATTCATAATTTCATGTTCAGTAAAATTAATATTTTTCAGTCTGTTGATTATATATATTTCATGATAAATTTCTATTGGCATATATATCACTACTTTTTTTTATTGGTTGCTCAAAACATTACAAAGCTCTTGACATATCATATTTCATACATTAGATTCAAGTGGGTTATGAACTCCCATTTTTACTCCAAATACAGATTGCAGAATCACATCAGTTAAACATCCATATTTTTACATAATGCCCTATTAGTTAATGTTGTATTCTGCTACCTTTCTTATACTCTACTATCCCCCCTCCCTTCTCTTCCCATCTTTTCTCTCTACCATACCTACTCTAATTCATTTCTCTCGTTGTTTATTTTCCCACAACCTCTTATATGTAATTTTGTGTAACAATAAGGGTCTCTCTCCATTACCATGCAATTTCCCTCTTCTCTCCCTTTCCCTCCCACCTCATGTTTCTGCTTAATGTTAATCTTTTCTTTATGCTCTTCCTCCCTGCTCTGTTCTTAGTTGCTCTCATTATATCAAAGAAGATATTTGGTATTTGTTTTTTAGGGATTGGCTAGCTTCACTAAGCATAATCTTCTCTATTGCCATGCATTTCCCTGCAAATTCCATGATTTTGTCATATTTTAGTGCTGCGTAATCCTCCATAGTATACAAAGGTCACATTTTTTTTTATCCATTCATCTATTGAAGGGCATCTGGGTTGGTTCCACAGTGTAGCAATTGTGAATTGTGCTGCTATGAAAATCGATGTGGCAGTATCACTGTAGTAGGCTCTTTTAAGGTCTTCAGGGAATAGTCCAAGAAGGGCAATAGCTGGGTCAAATGGTGCTTCCATTCCAAGCTTTCACAGGAGACTCCATACTCCTTTCCAAATTGGCTGCACCAGTTTCAGTCCCACGAGCAATGTACAAGAGTACCCTTTTCCTCACATCCTCGCCAGCACTTGTTGTTTGACTTCATTATGGCTGCCAATCTCACTGGATTGAGATGGTATTTTAGGGTGGTTTTTATTTGCGTTTCTCTTACTGCTAGAAATGGAGAGCATTTTTTCATGTACTTGTTAATTGATTCTATGTCCTCCTCTGAGAAGTTTCTGTTCAGGTCCTTGGCCCATTGGGTTATTGGTTATATTATTGTCTAATTTTCTGAATTCTTTGTATACTTTGTATACTCTAGATATTAGGGCTCCATGTGAAGGGTGAGGACTAAAAATTTGTTCCCATGATGTAGGCTCCATATTTACCTCTCTTATTGTTTCTCTTTCTGAGAAAAAAAAAATTCAGTTTAAGTAAGTCCCATTTCTTGATTCTTGTTATTAACTCTTGTTCTATGGGTGTCCTATTAAGGAATTTGGAGCCTGACCACACAATATGTAGATCTGAGCCAACTTTTTCTTCTATCAGACGCAGAGACTCTGATTTGAATCTAGCTCCTTGATCCACTTTGAGTTAACTTTTGTGCAGGGCGAGAGGAGGGGATTCAGTTTCATTTTGTTGCATATGGATTTACAGTTTACCCAACACCATTTGATGAAGATGCCATCCTTCCTCCATTGCAGGCCATTAGCTCTTTTATCAAATATAAGATAGTTGTAGCTTTTTGGATTAGTCGCTGTGTCCTCCATTCTGTACCATTGGTCCACCCGCCTGTTTTGGTACCAGTACCATGCTGTTTTTATTATAATTGCTCTGTAATATAGTTTGAAATCTGGTATTGCTATACTGCCTGATTCACACTTCCTGCTTAGAATTGCTTTTGCTATTCTGGGTCTTTTATTTTTCCATTTGAATTTCATAATTGCTTTATCTATTTCTACAAAAAATTCCTTTGGGATTTTGATTGGCATTGCATTAAACCTGTAGAGAACTTTTGGTAATATAGCCATATTGATGATGTTAGTTCTTCCTATCCATGAACGGGGTATATTTTTCCATCTTCTAAGATCTTATTCTATTTCTCTTTTTAGGGTTCTGTAGTTTGCATTATATAAATCTTTCACCTCTTTTGTTAGGTTGATTCCCAAGGATTTAATTATTTTGATGAAATTGGGAATGCAGTGTTTTGACTCATTTTTGTTTCAGAAGTTTTGTCGCTAATATACAGAAATGCCTTCGATTTATGCATGTTGATTTTCTATCCTGCCACATTGCTGCATTCATTTATTAGTTCTAGTAGTTTTTTCTGTAGACCCTTTTGGGTCTTCTATGTATAGAATCATGTCATCTGCAAATAGTGATAAGTTAAGTTCTTCTTTTCCTATTTTTATGCCTTTAATGTCTTTCATCTCTCTAATTGCTCTGGCCAGTTTTTCGAGAACTATATTGAATAGAAGTGGTGATAGAGGACATCCCTGTCTTGTTCCAGATTTTAAAGGGAATGCCTTCAATTTTTCTCCATTCAGAATGATGCTAACCTGAGGCTTAACATAGATAGCTTTTACAATGTCGAGGTAAGTTCCTGTTATCCCTAGTTTTTAAAATGTTTTGAACATAAAGGAATGCTCTACTTTGTTGAATGTTTTTTCTGCATCTATCGAGATGATCATATGGTTCTTATCTTTAAGTCCAATGATGTTGTGAATAACATTTATTAATTTCCATATATTGAACCAGCCTTGCATCCCAGGGATGAATCCTAGTTGATCATGGTGCACAATTTTTTTGATGTGCCTTTGTATCCAATTCGCCAGAATTTTAATGAGGATTTTTGCATCTAGGTTCATCAGAGATATTTGTCTGTAGTTTTCATTCTTTGAGGTGTCTTTGTCTGGTTTCAGAATCAGGGTGATGTTGTCCTCATAGAACGAATTTGGCAGAGCTCCCAGTTTTTCTATTTCCTGAATAACTTGAAAAGTAATGGTATTAATTCTTCTTTAAAGGTTTTGTAAAACTCTGCTGTATACCCATCCGGTCCTGGGCTTTTCTTGGTTGGTAGTCTTTTGATTGCTTCTTCTACTTCATCCATTGATATTGGTCTGTTTAAATTGTGTGTTCCCTTATGACTCAGTGTGGGCAAATCATATGACTTAAGAAATTTATCAATGTCTTCACTATTTTTTATTTTATTGGAATACAGGTTTCCAAATAATTTCTAATTTTCTTCTGTATTTATGTTGCATCTGTTGTGATATTGCCTTTTTCATCCCGTATGTTAGTAATTTGAGTTCTCTCTCTTCTTCTCTTCATTAGCATGGCTAAGGGTCTGTCGATCTTATTTATCTTTTTGAAGAACCAACTTTTAGTTTTGTTAATTTTTTCAATAGTTTCTTTTGTTTCAATTTCGCTCTGATTTTAATTATTTCTTGCCTTCTGCTACATTTGCTGTTGTTTTGCTCTTCCTTTTCTAGGGCTTTGAGATAAAGTGTGAGCTCATTTATTTGTTGTTTTTTTTTTCTTTCTCTTTTTGAGGAATGACCTCCAGGAGATGAATTTACCTCTTAAAACTTCTTTCATTTTGTCCCATAGAATCTGATATGTTGTGTCTGTATTTTCATTTATCTCTAAGAATTTTTTGATTTCCTCCTTTATGTCTTCTGTAACCCATTGATCATTCACTAACATATTGTTCATTTTGCATGTAATGTATGATTTTTTCTTTTTTCTTTTATCATTGGTTTCCAGTTTCATTCCATTATGATCACAAAAAATTCATGGTATTATCTCCTCCCCTTTATATTTACTGAGGGTTGCCCTATGGCAAAACTTATGGTCTATTTTTGAGAAGGATCCCTGTGCTGCTGAGAAAAAAGTATATCCACTTGATGATGGTTGATATATTCTATATATGTCACTTAAGTCTAGGGTATTGATTGTGATATTGAGTTCTATAGTTTCTTTATTCAACTTTTGTTTGGAGGATCTGTCCAATGGTGAGAGACGTGAGTTGAAGTCACCCATAATTATTGTACTGTGGTCTATTTGATTCTTGAACTTGAGGAGAATTTGTTTAATGAACGTTGCAGCACCATTATTTGCTGCGTGAATATTGATAATTGTTATGTCTTGTCAGTGAATGGTTTCTTTTAACAGTATATAATGTCCTTCCTTATCCCTTTTGATTAAATTAGTCTTGAGGTCGATTTTATTCTATAGGAGGATGGCCACCCCTGCTTGGTTACGAGGACTGTGTGCATGGTATAAATTTTCCCAATCTTTCACCTTCAGCTTGTGTATGTCTTTTCCATTCAGATGTGTCCCCTGGAGGCAACTTATTGTTGGATTTGTTTTTTTTAATTCAAGTTACAAGCCTATGTCACTTTATTGGAGAGTTTAAGCCATTAACGTTTAGAGTTACTATTAATATATGGTTTGTACTGCCACCCATATTTGCTTATATCTTTTTTTTAAATTAGTTTGTTTCTCCATGATTAGCTTTTCCCGCCCTCTGTCATTACTGAGGCACTTCCCACTGATGGTTTACATTGTTGATTTTCATTTCTTCCTCGTGTAGTGTTTTGCTCAAGATGCTTTCCAATGCTGGTTTTCTGGCTGCATATTCTTTTAGCTTTTCTTTATCATGAAATATTTTTATTTTGTTGTCTTACATTAAGCTTAATTTTGCTGGATACATAATTCTTGGTTGGCATCCATTGTCTTTCAGTGTTTGAAGTACGTTGTTCCAGGATCTTCTCACTTCCAGCATCTGTGATAAAAAAAACCATTGTTAACCTTTTTGTTTTACCCCTGATTGTAATCTGCCTCCTTTCTCTGGTAGGTTTTAATATTTTCTCTTTGTTTTGTATATTGGATATCTTCATAACAATGTGTCTTGGCATTGGTCTACTGTGATTTTGTGTGCTCAGTGTCCTGTAAGCATCTACAATTTGTTTATCTGTTTCCATTTTTATTTTTGGAAAGTTTTCTCTAATTATTTCATTCAGCAGGTTACTCATTCCCTTGGTTTGAATCTCTGTACCTTCCTCTTTCGGGATGACTCATAAGTTTGTTTTTTTAATGTTATCCCATATCTCTTGGATGTTTTCTCATAATTTTTTACAGCATTTCTTTCTTGGATAGAGTTTTTTCAAGATGATATATTTTGTCTTCATTATCTGACATTCTGTCTTCTACTTGCTCCACTCTGTTAGTGATACTCTCAATTGAGTTTTTAATTTGGTTTATCATTTCCTTCATTTCTAGAATTATTGTTTGATTTTTCTAATAATCTTTATCTCCTGATAAAGATGCTTAATTTCTTATTTTATCTGTTTATGTAATTCATTTTCAATGCATTCTTTCACTGTTTGTTTTTGTTTTCTCGTATCCTCTTTAATGTTCCATTACATCTGTCTAAGGTATTCCTTGAGTTCTTTATATGACCATTTTTCTGATGACTCCAGATGCTCTTGAATATTTAGGCTGTCCTTCATTGTTTGTACTTTTTTTCTTCCTTGCTTTTTTATGCTGCTCATGTTACTTCTTGTTCTGTTTGACTACTGAGTTACTGCTTACTCTTATAAATTTATTTGATGCTTGGAAGAAAAGATATTAGAAGGGAAGGGAAGAAGTCACTAAAGAGAATGAGAGTATCCAGGTAGAATTCAAGGAAGGGGTATAATAAAATTGAAAAGAAATGAAAAGACAAAAGAAAAAAATAGAAAATAAAGAAAGAAAATTTTAAGTAATAATGATAATTAAAAAATGAAAATTAAAATTTAAAATAATAATAATAATAATGAAATAAAAAATTAAAAAAATAAAAAACATTAAAAAAGTTAAAGAACAACAACAAAAATGAAAATGAAAGAAAAAGAAAAACATACAAATAATATAATAATAATAATACATGCAGTACTAGAGTTCAATTAACTTCTCTTCCAGTAGGTGGAGCTGTGTGCACTGGGCCAAGCTTCTCCTCTAAATAAGTGGGAACAAATCACTGTGCAGCAGCTCTTCCTCCCAGACTCGGCGGGTCTCCAATCCTGAGTGCCTAGGGCCTTCTCTTGTGCTTCCTCAAGCCAGGCCCCGCTCACCTTTGACGCTCACCACAATACTGGTTACACACCAGGCCTCTGCTCCTGGTAGCCCTGTTTTAATGAACGCCTGGGCACACTCTCCCTGTTTGCCTCCCTCAGACCCTAAGTTTGTAGAGCTTTGTCCTGAGAACCGCCAGCGAATTTTCCTGTCTTCCGGGAGCCATGCCCCTGGTAGGTGGTGTAAGAGACCTCAATTGTCAGCACTGGTGGGAGTGGTAGCCGGGAATTCCACGCCGCAAGTCCCGAGCCAATCCTGTTTCCCTAGGTCTGGCTATCGTGCTCCTGGGAGAGCTGGGAGGGGCCCTTGAGGTTTCCCCGTGGTGTTGAGAGAGATGGCAATGGGATTACACACTTGTCGCGTTGGTTTCAATGAAGTTATCTCCTCCGCCTGTAATGTCAGTTCTATGCCATGGTGGTATCCCATTAAAATGGTGACCGTTTGTTCCCTTTGCTGGGTGACCAATGCAATGGGTGGGTCCTGACTATCTCTCCCAAGCCCCATTTCAATCCTGTGGCCACTGCCTATGAAGGCTCAGTTGTCTTTTAACTCTGTCAATTCAGAAAGCCCAACCAGTTATTTCAGCGGGAATGTTAGTGCTGAGTCACAAAAACCAGACGAATCTAAGCTTGAATGCAGCCAATCCGGGCTCTGTGTGTGTTCTGAGGGGCCCAGACTGTTCGCCCCAGATTCACAACAGGTCAACATTGCCTAGTGATTCTGAGCAAACAGCATTTAGACAGTTTATGACTTCCTATGCCCGTGCAGCTGAAGAGATCAGAGACTTGATTTCTCCATGCCTGCCTTCATAATGGATCTCCTGTATTGCTACTTTTTAATATCTGTGCATGTGCGTGATTGTATATATATATAATATATATATATATATATATATATATATATATATATATATATATACACACTCTTCAGATTTTTCAAAATATGAAATATATGTGTCTTATTATACACTCCCTAAATTCATTCATATTCATATCTGTGGATTTATAATCAACTTTCCACAAGATTATTCTCATAATAATCATCCACCTGCAATACATATTGTTTCCTAGTACTGAAAACTAAATTCAGTGAATGGTGCATACAAACCCTATTATTTCTACATTTACTTAGCCAGTTTAAAATCAATGCAAGTAGATTCCTAGGGGACATGATGTGTATTTTGACTTTCATTTTTATTCAACACTTGTACGTTACTATGTCTTCAGTTTATCCACATCATAGGATATATATTTCAGTCACAAATTAGAAAATTTATAGGCATTTGTTTCACGATCAATCACTTCCTGATTCAGAACACATGCATTCCTCCATGTTTCTTGACTGGTCTTTTCATGAGACTTCTTTCCAAACACATTACTTTCGTTTAACATCATCACTTATAAAGCAAAACTCAAACACCATTCATCATAAATCATAATCCTAATATTACCATTAGATATATAACTGGTTGGAATGAATGATTGTATATCAATATAAGATTTCTTATATATTTTCACATGTCATTTCAATCCATTATTTAAAGTGGAATCAGTTATGTTATTTATTCATAGTATGGTCTATTCATGCATTATCTCTATATTCATAGACAGAGGTTACACCTCTTTGTGCCCCTAATACTAATGTATGCGTCTTCAAATTATTGCTCCCAGAAATGGTGAAAGAAATACTCATGTCACCTGATCTACATATACATTTTATCACAGTAATATTCTGAACAACAAACAAATAAAATATCACACTTATGATTGTACCAAAGCCTAAAAGGAAAGTGAATGTTGATAACTAATAGGATCCATGTCCAGGTTGCCTAATGCTCTCAAATGTCATTCCCATTCATGACGACATATTTGTTTTTTCCTATGATTATATATTCAAACTCAAGCCTGTTGAAAATGTCTAATCCTATCCCTCACTTTTTACTTTGCCTGATTTAGTAATGTCTCTATTGACACCTGCTTTCCTACATATTTTCCCCAGTTCATCATTTTGGCTTACTCTTCACATGTGCTGACATTTACATTCACTCTCTAAACAAAACCCTATTGCTAAAGAAGCTTTTTTTTTTCCAAATCATATACTCACTCTTCTTCCTAAACCTACTGACTATCTTCCTAATCCTACCAACTATCCCTTTTTGACTGGATGTTCTCTTCTACATTCAATCATCCAAGGTACAAGGTCCTATGCCATTGTATTTCGATTTAACTGAGACAATTGTACAGAACATTATTCAACACTAAGTATCCAAACCAAGGGCCCAATGCCCTTCTGGGCTTCAAATCTTTCTTAGATTCCCGTTTTTATACATATATTTCACCTATATATTCTTATAAATATCACAGGTTCCCAATCCCATTATTCATCCTGCAGAATGATTCCTAACCCAAATCGAAAATATTATTAACCCTAACCATACACTAACTTTGCAGGAGAGCAGGAACAGTGTGGGTATTAAACTACAGGAATCTAGGGGATCTTCACCTGCTGAGAAACTCAAATGTTCATGCAGAAATAATCCCTGGTGAAGATGAAGGCAGCTATGAAGTACCTCAGAAAGCAAAAGTCAACTTCCATGGCAATCATCCTGGTCAGGATGAAGGGTTGTGTCTGAATCATTCTCTCTCTTCTTAATGTATAGAACATGGACCAAACCAGTCCTGTCTGGAAGCTGTTCCCGGGTGCTTATGGTTGATATAACATTCTAACTAGAGAAAGTGCCACATGAAAATCGGGGCAGCCTCCACCTCATGGTACTTTTGGAAGCAACAAAGTGGTTGCCAAGGCAGTGACATCATTCAGATCCTGAAGAAAGTGATCTCACCTCACTTCCTTGGTGAGGGAACTCACTGAACTTGGGATCCAGGAAGCCAGGCACCCAGAGACAGTCCCTGTTCTAGTCCCAGTGGTCTCACATATTTGGAATTACCAAGGACAGAGTCAGTCTTTCTTGGTACCTACAGATGTGAGGATGTCCAAATGCCAGGAAACCTCTGAAGAGGGGCTTTCCCTGAGAAAGCAGGTAGTGGATCATTTTCTGAGAATAGGTAGGAAAGGCTTTTTGTTTGGTATGGTGTGGAATATTTCTATTAAGTCCTTTGACAAGGTGAGTGTTTCTATGTGTGTGTATCCCACTGAGTCCATTGTTGTAGACATTAGAAAAGACAATGCATCAATGGATGTGTCCTGTCTAGTAGAAAGCTTCCCAGCATTCATCCTGCCCAATTCATGAGTGGACTCTGGCTTGCCTTATGGATGGGCAACACCTACAAGCTTCCTAATTTCCTGTTTTCTCTCTCAATTCAGCCCACTCTCCAGAATAGTATCATGGTTTTGTGTCCAAGATTTGTACCACCTCCAAGATCTGTGACATGGCTATGTACTGGATAGCTGAAGGAAATGGCTAGCATCTCAGAAATCTCAGATATCTGTTGACCAGGAAAGTCTCAGTGGAGAAACCCTGCTTTGGTCCTTTTGCTTAACTATTGTTCTGTTGAATGTCAGGAAGTTTTTTGCCTCAAGCCACCACTTTGTGAACCCTGAAGAAAACAGTTTTCAAATGGAAATGAATGGGCATCACCTGTGGCTCTTTGCTTAATTGCTTAGGATTGGGATATGTCTGAATCAGCCTGTTGGCCCTGTGTGACGCTGTGGCTTAGATTCTCATCACCTGATGGATCTAAAGATAGATCCCATGCGTGCATCCGAAACCAAAATGGCAAAAAGATCAGATATTGTTGATGAACTCTCTTGCCTTCCTCTGGTAGGTTCCAGATATCCATCAAGTGAGAATAGGGATTCTTTGGGTCAAATGAGTTCTTCAAAGCCCTGCAGAGGCTAGGCCATAGGTGCTTGATTATCATGACTCCAATTCACTTAAAGAATCTAAACCCCAAAGCTAGAAGGCCTCAAGTTGGAGAAGCCAAGCAATATTAAAGGTAGGCCTATTTGATCACTCCTGGTTCACAGGAAGAGAGTCCAGGCCACCCTTACTTTAGGCAAATGCGGTGCAAGGAGCTTATTTTGGACACTGTCGTGGGCTGCATCCCTTATGGAAACCTCCTGCCAGAGGATATAATGAGTGTCTATATGGAAGAAGATGAGGGCCATGTGAGAGTGTTTTGGTTTTAATTGTGGACATTTGTCTGGCGGTTGGAAGAGATCACTGGGTCCACCTAGGCTTGCACTCTGGTGTGATTCCCCTTAGAGACTGAGTTCTTTTACTGATCTCAGAGAATTATTGCCAGGAATTGTGTTGGAATTTTAGATGGCCATGCATGAGAGTTGCCCTTGGAAAGTGACATCTAGGCCCTAGTTGACTTTCCACAGAGCACAGGGAATCTCAGCCAGGATAACACATGATATTATTCTTAAAGACTTGGCAGCCATATTTGAGAGTCAAAACACACATGGACCATACTTTGTAGACCTCAATGGGCCTGGCTTAATCTGACTTTTGGCCACTTTTGGAAGCCTTGCCTGTAAGAATTCTCCAGAGTTTTCATTTAATGGTTTCTGAGTGAATTGAAATCCACAGTGCCTCCAACTTCATCCTTGAAAATTGGCTATATCAATATCATGAAATTTTTGAAATTCTCATGACCGGGTAGCACTGGAGAACATTTGGATGTCCTCTTGCTGATCATGAGTATACAGGACAGTGCCTTGATTGACTGGGTTTTATGAAAATGGTGTAGAACAGAGATTCCAGTAAGTTGGATCTTGCTGAGTAGTTGTTCTAGAGCAGTGGTTGGCAGGTGTGTGATAAAACATCTGTGGTGGGGGCATGTGGATCTGCCATTGGCTTCCAAATGGATTGTGACTGACATTTTGCAGTCAGTAGAACCTTATATGTAAAAGCATATTGTTATATGGAGAGGTTTCAGGGCAATGTTCAGAATCAGGATGCTATGGTCAATAGGGCAAGTTATGTGGGATAGAAGCCTGGTTGGTGCATTCTCCTGCAGAACTCGACACACCACACTTGACAGAACTCACTTCAGCACTGTGTCCCAGGTGAACCCTTGTATTTAATGAAGCAAATACCAAACTCCCAGTGCAGCAGCAAGAAACACCACGAAAGTGGAGGATGACCAAATGAATTTACAGTCCACACGGGGAGACACCTAGAATCCAGTGGCCACAGTATACCTACAAATAGAAAATTCAGCACTGCTGCCTCATGTTTATTGGAAAATAAGAAACCATGTCATCCAGGTCACATAGATGCAGAACCAGATTTGATGGTCTCACTACATATGAAGCTAATGCTTCTGACAACAGCATATATTTCATTGCCCAACCTCACAGGCATTTTCTTCAGATGTTAGGCTGGCAGAAATTCATGTTTTTGGAGTGATTACCCTGTCCCTTACTTTTGGAAACTCCTCTACCAACTCCAAATTTGTGAACTTCTGAGCATTTTCCATTCCACATATGTATTCACAGATTTTCTAAATGTTCTCCTCTAATTGTGTCTTATGTACGGCGAAGGTAATGTCAAGGCATTATTCTGAATGAGAGTGGGAAGATTTTTGTGTAGCACATATTTGCATACACATTGGATACATTTTCCAATTTTCCATTCGAAATACTGAATCCCTGACACTAACACATGCCCTACTAGACTTTGACTTCTTATCCTAATTTGATGGAGAATAATAACCCAAACAGAATACAAATACAAGAGGTTCACAGGAGGCATGGTGTATAATTGGACTTGCCTTTCGTATGATAAATTGTAGGTGTTATAAATCTAGCGAATTTTAATTGAAATAGTTCTCCATGTGTTTTCAAAGTTAACAAATATGTGAATAACTGTCTCCCTTTCTCTGTAGCCTATTCATCACATGTATTTTTATAAGCACATACAGAATTCTACCTGGTATCAGTCGTACATTTGGTGAGGTGGCTGGCTTGGCAGATACAAATTGTGAGAAGAGATCACTCCTACTTAACGCTGTTGGAACTGAAAATTCAACATATGGGTGAGCTTTTTAGTTAAACAACATGAATCCATGTACATTTAAATGAATATTTTTGGATCTGTGGATGATATATATTTCATGGTGAATTTCAATTCACATACATAATGCTACTTTTTAATGTCTGTGTGTGTGTGTGTCTGTGTATATATATATATATATATATATATATATATATATATATATATATATATATATTCACTCTCCAGATTTTTCAAAATATTTAGTATATTTTTCTTTTTATACCCTCCCTAAATTCATTCATATTCATGTATGTGGATTTATAATCAACTTTTCACAAGATTATTCTCAGAAATATTCCTCCACCTGAAATACATATTTTTTTCCTTCTACTGAAAACTAACTTTGGGGGATCACATGATGGCGGCGAATGGAGTGCATTACCCCCATGTACCACGTCACTGTGCGGGAAAATGACGAGTTAGAACGGCTAAAACCTATCTTGTTAGGAATTTCCAGCAAATTTGGGGTGCTCCAAAACCTAGTGGACATATATCCATCTCACGAGGATCAGGTACGGGGGCTCAAACGCGAGTGATTTTTCCGCACGGAGGGTCATGCTGCTTATTCAGCAAATTGCCCTGCAGCTAGAGTGTGTGGCGCGCACTGGGAAAAGACGAAATAGCATCGCAAATATACAGTGGTGCGGATTCTATGGGCTCCTGCCCGCTATGCAATTACTGTGCTCAGTGCTGAATTCTGGGATTGAGACGGGGATGGATGTGGTCCAATTCCGTTCTCCATACCGGTCAGACCACAGAGGAAGCCAGCGTCCACCATCTTGAAGAGCTGACGTCACCATCCCTGTTTTCGACTGATCGCAGCTCATTCAGCTATAGAACAGGTAATTTCAGGATTCCATTCACCTTTGCTTCGCAGACAAATTACTCAGGCTCAGTGCTAAAGAACCCGCAGAAACTGCGTCTTGGAGCCAGCTCCTATTAGAACATACACTGAGCCCAGAGCGGCCAAATTTGGCCTCCCTGAACTGATCTGGCCCAGGGCTCAAGAACCCGTGGAAACTGCTTCCCGGTCCGGGTCTTGCTGAATAATGTGGAGGTAAATATCAACCGAGCCTTCATAGGCAGTGGCAACAGGATTGAGACGAGGCTTGTGAGGGCAAGTCAGGACTCACCCATTGCTTTGGTCACCCAGCAAAGGGAACGAAATGCTGCCTTTTGCATGGGATACCAACATGGCAGAGATCTGATGTCATCAGAAAGCAGCGGAGGAGATAACTTCATTAATACCAGCGGTGACAGAAACAGTTGGTCTCCTGGTAAAGAAAGTGAGTCAGAAACACTCGAGTCTCTCTCACTTTGTCATCAAGCCAGAGGGGCAGAGCAGAGCCGCTGCCCATGCCTGGAACAGGCCCAGCGACACACCTGCATGATACTCACTTCACTCCAATTGGAATAGAGGCAGAGGAGAGCCACCACAGGTGCCCAGAACAGGCCTAGCGACCAGCAGGCATGGTAGTCACGTCACCTCAATTGGAGTAATTGCAGAGCAGAGCCTTCTCCAGCACCTAGTACAATCCAAGTGGCCCACCGGCATGGTAGTCACATAACCCCAATAGGAGTAGGCGCAGAGCAGAGTCTTTGCCCATGGTGCCCGGAACAGGCCCAGCAACCTGCCGGCTTCGTAGTCACGACACCCCAATTGGAGTAGCGGCAGAGCAGAGCCACCACCCGCGCCCTCAAGGTAGACAAATCTGCACCCGACCAGCAGAAGAGGCCCAGCGGCCTGCCAGCGCGGCAGACACTTCACCCCATTTGGAGTAGGGGCAGAGCAGATCCATCGCCCATGCCCGTAAGGTAGGCAGACCTGCGACCGACGGCAGAACAGGCCCACCCACCCGCCGGCATGGTAGTCACGTCACCGCAATTGGAGTAGGGGCAGAGCAGAGCCGCCGCCCGCGCCTCTAAGGTAGGCAGACCTGAGACCGACTGGCAGAACACCCCAGGGGTCCATGGGTGTGGTACACACGTCACACCAATTAGAGGAGGGGCTTAGCAGAGCCGCTTCCCGCGCCTGCAGGGTAGGCAGACCTGCGACCGATCAGGAGAACAGGCCCAGCGGCCCATCAGCATGGTAGATAGATCACCCCAATTGGAAGAGCACAACAGCCACACCCCGCACCTGCAAGGAAGACTTTTCAAATATACAAGAGCAATATAAATATATAGGGGGAAAATTTCAAAATCACAACAGTTTCACCAAGCAGAAAGAAACGCGAGCCGTATGAAAAGACAAAGAAAAAAGGACCACAAGCAATGCAGGTCAACACAACTTTAGAAGAGGTAATAGCTGCAGCAGATGGAATGTCAGATAAAAAACTCAGGATATACATGCTTCAGATAATCTGGAGTCTCAAGGAAGACATTAGACAGCAAAATCAGACAATGAAAGATCACTTCGACAATGAATTACACAAACAAATCCAAGAAGCAAAAGATCAATTATACAGGGAGATAGAAGTTGTAAAAAATGACAAACAGAAATCCTAGAAATGCAGGAAGCAATAAAACAACTTAAAAACTCAATTGAGAACACTACCATCAGAGTAGAACACTTAGAAGATAGAACATCAGACAATGAAGACAAAGTATTTCAACTTGAAAAGAACATAGACAGCTCAGCAAGACTGTTAAGAAACCATGAACAGAACATCCGTGAAATATGGGATAACATAAAGAGACCAAACTTAAGAGTCATTGGGATACAGGAAGGTATAGAGGTCCAAACCAAAAGAATGAGCAATGTATTTAATGAAATAATACGAGAAAACTTCCCAGACTTGAAGAATGAGACAGACTCCCAAGTCCTAGAAGCCAACAGGACGCCGAATGTGCAAAATCATAAGAGATCCACACCTAGACACATTATAATGAAGATACCCAACGTACAGAATAAAGAGAGAATTTTAAAAGCTACAATTGAAAGGAAGCAGATTACATTTAGGGGTAAAGCAATCAGGATAACAGCTGATATTTCAACACAGACTCTGAAAGCTAGAAGATCCTTGAAATATATGTTTTTGTCAGGAGCTTTAGCTTCATTTCTAGTGAAAGCATCAAAGCTGTGTCTGCATCTATGTAACCTGGAGAACATGGTTTCTTATTTTCCAAAAGACATGAGGCGGCAGTGCTGAATTCACTCTTTGTAGGTAAACTGTGGCCACTGAAGGCTAAGTGTCTCCCCGTGTGGACTGTGAAGCCATTTGTTCATCCTCCACTTTTCATGGTGTTTCTTGCCGCTGCACTGGGAGTTTGGTATTTGTTTCACTAAATAAAATGAGTTCAACTGAGACCCAGTGCTGGAGGGAGTTCTGTCATGTATGGTGGGTCAGGGTCTGTAGGAGAATTCACCAACCAGGATTCTATCCCACATAGATTGCCCCCTTGATCATAGCAACCTGATTCTGAACATTGCCCTGAAAATCTTCATATAAAAAGATGCCTTTACATGGAGAGGTTTCAGACATATAAGGTTCTGCTGGATGCATCATGTCAGTCTCAAGCCCTTTGGAAGTAATGGCAGATCCACATGGCCCCACAAGAGATGTTTTATCACACACCTGCACACCACCTGCACACACACCACTATTCAGTAGGCTACAAGTTACTGGCATTTCTGTTCTACACCATTTTCATGAAACCCAGACAATCAAGGCACTATCTGGTACACTCATGATGAGCAAAAGGACATCAAATGTTCTCCAGTGCCACCTGGTCATTGGAATGGCAAAAAATTCATGGTATTTATGTAGCCACTTTTCAAGGATGAAGTTGGAAGCACTGTGGGTTTCAATTCATTCAGGAACCATTAAATGGTGAGGAAGCTCATTTCAATAAAAGATCTGGAGAACTCTCACAGGCAATTTTTCCCAAGGAGTGAGCTAGATCTCAGTTTAGAAGGGCGAATCTCATTAGTGGCCTATTCCACTGCCACACAAATGACCGCAATTGAAACCAAAACACTCCCACATGACCCTCATCTTCTGCCATAGAGACACTCATCATAACCTCTTGCTGCAGGTTTTCATGAGGGATGCAGCCCAAGACAGTGTCCAAAATAAGCTCACTTACCCCTCAATTGCCTAAAGTCAGGGTGGCCTGGACACCCTTCCTGTGAACCAGGAGTGATCAAATAGGCCTGCCCTTAATACTGCTCTGCTTCTCCATTTTGACTGTACTGATTGTTGAGTATAAATTCTTTGTGTGAATTGGAGTCATGAGAAAATCCAAGCACCTATGCATTAGCCTCTTCAGGGCTTTGAAAAACTCATTTGACCCAAATGATATCTATTCTCACTTGATAGAGGTCAGGACTTACAGAGGAAGGCAAGAGACTTCATCCACATTGACTGCTCTTATGGCCATTTTGGTTTTGGATTCAGAGATGGGATCTTTCTGTAGATCTGTCAGGTGCCGAGAATCTAAGCCCCAGCCTCACATAGGGCCAAGGGGCTGATTCAGACACATCCCTTTTGAAGCAATTAAGCAAACAGCCACAGGTGATGCCCATTCATTTTCATTTGAAAACTGTTTTCTTCAGGCTTTACAAAGGGGTTGCCTGAGGCAAAGAAATTCCTGACATTCAGGGCAACAGAACAAAAGGTTAGCAAAAGGCAGAAAGCAGGGTTTCTCCACTGAGGCTTTACTGGTCACACTGATATCTGAGTTTTCTGAGATGCTCCGATTGCCTTCAGCTATCCAGTACATGGCCATGTAACAAAGCTTGGAGGCGGTACATATCTTGGACACCAAACCATGAGACTATTCCGGAGAGTGGCCAGAATTCAGGAAGAAAACTGGAGCTTAGGAAGATAGTAGGTGTTGTCCATTCATAAGGCAAGCTGCAGTCCATTCATCAATTGCGCAGGATGAATGCTGGGTAGCTTTCTACTAGACAGGGCACTTCCATTGATGCATTCTCTTTTCAAATGTCAACAACCACGGACACAGTGGGATACACTTTTAGAAACCCTCGCCATGTCAAACGACTTTCTAGAAACAATCCACTCAAAAACAAACAATCCACCATCCCTACCTATTCTCAGAACATGAGACAAAACCACAAACTCACACCCACACCCACAAAGCACCTCCTTCCCAGAAGTAGGTCTTTGATTATCCGGAGTTTCCTCTGACTGGTGGGCCATACCATGTTCCCCCGAAATGGCCTGTACTTTCTCAGATTTGGTGTCTTTGCCAGAACAACTACCTGCTTTCTCAGGAAACACCTGTCTTCATAGCTTTCCTGGCATTTGGCCATCCTCACATCAGTTGGTACCAATAAAGACTGACTCTGTCCTTGGTAAATCCAATCAAGTGTGCCAACTGGGACTGGCACTGGCTCTGGGGGCCTAGCTTCCTGGTTCCCAAGTTAAGAGAGTTCCACTACAAAGGAAGTGAGGTGAGGTCACTTTTTTCAGGAACTGAATGAGGTCACTGCCTTGGCAACTACTTTGCCCTAACAGTTGCTTCCAAGGGTCCCATGAGATGGATGCTGCCCCAATTCCTGTGACATTTTTACAAGTTAGAATGGTATATCAACCATAGTCACCCAGGAACAGCTCTCCACACAGGCTTGGTTTGGTCCATCTTCTCTACATTAAGAAGAGAGAGGCTGATTCAGACACAACCCTTCATCCTGACCAGGCTGTTTGCCATGGAAGATGACCTTTGCTCTCTCAGGTCCTTCATACCTGCCTACATGTTTTCCAGGGATAATTTCTGCATGGACCATTGAGGTTCTAAGTAGGTGGAAGATCCCCTCCATCCCTGCATTGTAAGACCAACTCTGTTCCAGCTCTTCTGTAATGTTATATTGAGGGAACAGTGTATGGTTATGCTTAATAACCAGTTCGATTTGGGTTAGGAATCATTCTACGGGATGTATAATGGTATTGGGTAACTGCAATACTTACAAGAATATATAGGTGAAATATAAGTATGAAAACAGAAATCCAGGTAAGATTTGAAGTCCAGAAAGTCATTGGGTCCTTGATTGGATTACTTAGCTTGAATTACGTTCTGCACAGGTATCTCAGATAAATTGATATACAATGGCATAGGAACTTGTACCTTGGATGATTGAATGTAGAAGAGAACATCCCCTCAAACAGAGATAGTCAGTAGGATCAGGAAGATAGTCGGTAAGTATCGGAAGAACAATGAGTATAGGATTTGGACCAAAAGTTATTTAGCAATAGGGTTTCGGTTAGAGAGTGAATTTCAATAACAGCACATGTGAAGGGTCTCTAACAATGATGAAGTGGGGAAAATATGTAGGAATGCAGATATCAATAGAGACATTAGGAAATCAGGCAAAGTATAAAGTGATTGATAGGATTAGATATTTTCAACAGGGTTGAGGTTGAACATATAATCTTAGGAAGAAACAAATATGTAGTCACCAATCGGATTGACATTTGAGAGCATAAGGCACCCTGGACATGGATGTTTTTAGTAATCCATGTTCACTTTCTATTTAGGATTTTGTAGAATCATAAGTGTGACCTTTGAATTTTGTGTCTAGAATATTACTGTGATGAAATGTATATGTAGATCAGGTGACATGAGTATTTCTTCCACCATTTCTGGAAGCAATATTTTGAAGATGTATAAATTTGTATTGGGGCTACATAAAGGTGCACCCTGTGTCTATGAATACAGAGGAAATGCATGAATAGACCATACTGTGAATAAATAATAAAACTGGTTTCAACTTGAAATAATAGATTGAAATAAATTTGAAAACAAATAAGAAATCTTATATTAATATACAATCATTCATTCCAACCCATTATACATCTAATGGAAATATGAGGATTTTGGTTTATCATGAAAAGTGTGTGACTTTGCTTCAAATTGATTATGAAAATCGAAAATAATTTGTTTGGAAAGAAGTCTCATGAAAAGACCAGTCAAGAAACCTGGAGGAATACATGTGTTCTGAAGCAGGAAGCGATTGAAAGTGAAACAAATGCCTATAAATTTGCGAAATTTTTGATGAAATATATGTCCTATGATGTCCATAAACTTAAGAAAGAGTAATGTACCAGTGTGGAATAAAAACGAACGTCAAAATACACAACACGTCCAATAGAATTCTACATGCATTGATGTTAAACTGGTTCAGTTACTGTAGAAATATTAGGATTTGAAGGCACCAATCACTGTAGTTAGTTTTCAGTACTAGGAAACAAATATGTACTTCAGGTGGATGAATATTTCTGAGAATAATCTTGTGAAAATTTTATTATAAATCCACATACATGAACATGAATGAATTTTGGGACTCTAAATAAGACACAAATATTTCATATTTTGAAAAATATGGAGACTATATATATATATATATATATATATATATATATATATTTATATATACACACACACACACACACACAAAACACACACACAGACTTTAAAATGTAGTAATATATGCCAATCGAAATCCATCATGAAATATATATCATCCACAAATGCAAAAATATATATTTTACAGAATATGGATTTATGTATAATTTTGTTCAACTAGGAAGCTCACCCATAGGTTGAATATTCAGTTCCAAAGCGTTTAGGAGGAGTGATCTCTTCTCACAATTTGTATTTGCTGAGGAAGCCACCTCACAAAAATATAGGTGTGATACCAGGTAGCTTTCAGTATGTGCATATAAAAATACATATGTTGAATAGGCTACAGAGAAAGGGAGTCAGTAATACACATATTTTGAACTTTAAAAACACATGGAGAACTATTTAATTAAAAATTGACTAGATTTATAACACATAAACTTTATCATGTAAAAGGCAAGTCCAAATATACATCATGCCTCCTTTGAACTGCTTGTATTTATATTCTGTTTGTGTTATTTTTCTCCATCATATTAGGATTAGTAGCCAGAGTCAAGTAGGGTATGGGATAGTGTCAGGGATTCTGTATTTTGAATGGAAAATTGGAAATTGTATCAAATGTGTGTGCAAATATGTGCAACCCAAAACTTCCCACTCTGATCCAGAACAATGCCTTGACATTACCTTCGCTCCAAGGAAGACACAATTAGAGGAGAAGAGTTAGAAAATTTGTGAATACATGTCTGGAATGGAAAATGCTCAGGAGTTCACAAACTTCGAGATGGTAGAGGAGTTTCCAAAAGCAAGGGACATGGTAAACACAACACCAACATGGAGCTCTTCTGGCCTAAAGACTGTTTGAGAAACTGCATGTGAGATTGGGCACTTGAAATATAAGTTGTTGTCAGAAGTTTTAGCTTTCTTTCTAGTGAGACCATCAAAGATGGGTCTGCATCTATGTGACCTGGACGACATGTTTTCTTATTTTCCAATGAACATGGGGCAGCAGTGCTGAATTCTCTCTTTGTAGGTAAACTGTGGCCACTGGGGGCTTAGTGTCTCCCCGTGTCGCTGTGAAGACATTTGGTCATCCTCCACTTTTCGTGGTGTTTCTTGCTGCTGCACAGTGAGTTTGATATTTGCTTTACAAAATACAAGGAGTTCAACTGGGACACAGTGCTGCAGGGAGTTCTGTCACTTGTGGTGGGTTAGAGTCTGCAGGAGAATGCACCATCCAGGCTTCTATCACTCATTGCTTGCTACATTGCCCCCTTTTCCATTGCAACCCAATTCTGAACATTGCCCTGAAACCTCTCTATATAACAAGGTGCCTTTACATAAATGGGTCTGCTGGCTGCTGCAAGTCAATCACATGCTATTTGGAAGCCAATGGCAGATCCACATGGCCCCACCACAGATGTTTTGTCACACACCTGCCCACAACTGCTCAAGGCGCACTACTCAGAAGGTTCCAACTTACTGGCATCTCTGTTCTATGCCATTTTCATGAAACCCAGTAAATCAAGGCCCAGTCTGGTACACTCATGATGAGCATCAGGAGATCTAACTGTTCTCCAGTGCCACCTGGTCATGGGAATTTTAAAAATTTCATGGTATTTATCTAGCCATTTTTCAAAGAGGAATTTGGAGCCACAGTGGGTTTCAATTCATTCATGAACCATTAAATGTTGTGGAAGCTCATTTCAATGAAAGATCTGGAGAACTCTCACAGGCAATGCTTCCCAAAGAGTGGCCTAAAGGTCACATGAGGCCAGGCCCATTGAGGTCTACAATGTGAGGTCCATGGGTGTTTTGACTCTCAAATATGCCTGCCAAGTCTTTCAGAATAAAATCCAGGTATATCCTGGCTGACATTCTCAGTGCTTTGTGGAAAGCCACCCTGGGCTTAGATCTCAGTTTCAAAGGGCAAGTCTAATGCGTGGCCTCCTAAAATCCCAACACAATTCATGTGAATACTTCTCTGAGGTCAGTTCCAGAACTCAGTCTCTAAGGTGAATCAAACCCGAGTTAAAGCCCAGGTGGACCCAGTCTTATCTTCCAACAGCCAAATAAATGACCACAATTAAATCCAAAACACTCCCACATTGCCCTCATCTTCTTCCATATAGACACTCATCATTACCTCTGGCTGGAGGTTTCCATGAGGGGTAAAGCACAAGACAGAGTCTGAAATAATCTAACTTGCCCTCATTTGCCTAAAGTCAGTGTTACCTGGACACCCTTCCTGTAAACAAGGAGTGATTTAATAGGCCTGCCACTAATACTGCTCTGCTTCTCCAATTTGAGGCCTACTGACTGTCATGTATAGATTCTTTATGTGATTTGGATTCATTAGAAAACCCAAGCACATATGGGCTAGCCTCTGCAGGGCTTTGAAGAACTCGATTAATTCAAAGGATCCCCAAATTCACTTGTTGGAGGTCAGGAACCTAACAGAGAAAGGCAATAAACTTCATCTACAATGACTGATTTTTTAGACATTTTGGTTTTGGATGAACACATGGGATCTTTCTTAAGATCCATTAGGCGCTGAATATCTAAGACACAGCCTCACACACGGCCAAGAGGCTGATTCACACACATATCTCTCAAAGCATTTTAGCAAACAGCCACAGGTGATGCCCATTCATTTCCATTTGAAAACTGTTTTCTTCAGGATTCACAAAGGGGTGGCCTGAGGCAAAGACCTTCCTGACATTCAGGGCAACAGAGGAATAGGGAAGCAAAAGGCCCAAAGCCGGTTTTCTCCACTGAGACTTTCCTTGTCACACTGATATCTGAGTTTTCTGAGATGCTCCCTTTCCTTTCAGCTATAGAATACATTGGCCATGTCACAGAGGTTGGAGGTGGTACATAACTTGGACAAAAAACCATGAGCCTACTCTGGAGAGTGGCCAGATTCAGAAAGAAAACAGGAACTTAGGAAGATAGTACGTGTTGCCCATTGATAAGGCAAGTCACAGTCCATTCATAAATTAGGCAGGATAAATGCTGGAATTCTTTATACTAGACAGGACACATCCATAGATGAATTCTCTTTTCTAATGAATACAACCACGGACACAGAGAGTTACACAGATATAGAAACACTCACATTGTCAAAGGAATTACTAGACACAGTCCACTCCAAACCCAACAAACTGCCTTTCCTACTTATTCTCAGAACATGAGAAAAAACCACAAACTCACTCCCACACCCACAAAGACACCTCCTTCCCCCAAGTAATTCTGTGACTATCCTGAGTGTCGTCTGACTGGTAGGCCATACTATGTACCCCCAAATGGCCTGTCCTGTCTCAGATATGGTCTCCTTGGCCAAATCTGTGACGTTGTCAGGAGCCAGAAATGGGAAAGTACCTTTTTCTCAGGAAAGGCCCCTCTACAAAGCTCTCCTGGCATTTGGCCATCCTCACATCAGTAGGTTCCAGGAAACACTGATTCTGTCCTTGGTAAATCCAAACAAGTGACCTCAATGGGACTGGGACTGGGACTGGCTCTGGTTGCCTGGCTTCTGCACACAAGTTCAGAGAGTTCCATCACCAAGGAAGAGAGGTGAGATCACTTACTTCAGGTAGTGAATGAGGACACTGCCTTGGCAATCACTTTGTCCTAACAGTTGCTTCCAAGGGTCCCATGAGATAGAGGCTGCCCCTACTTCCTGTGACACTTTCACAAGTTAGAATGGTGAATCAACCATAGGCACCCAGGAAAAGCTCTCCACACAGGCCTGGTTTGGTCCATTTTCTCTACATTGAGAACAGAGAGGCTCATTAAGATACAACCCTTCATCCTGACCAGGTTGTTTGCAATGGAAGATGAGTTTTGCTCTTTAAGGTCCTTCATAGCTGCCTATATCTTCTCCAGGGATCACATCTGCATGGACCTTTGAGTTTTTCAGCATATGGAATATCCCCTACATTCCTGTATTGTAAGACCAACACTGTCCCTGGTCTTTTGTTAAGTGAGATTGTGGGAACAGTGTATGTTTAGGGTTTAATAACATGTTTGATTTGGGTTAGGAATCATTCTGCTGGATGAATAATGGTATTGGGAACCTGTGATATTTATTAAAACATAGACATAAAATATAAGTATGAAAACAGAAATCTAGGTAAGATTTGAAGCTCAGAAGGGCATTGAGCTGTTGATTGTGATACTTAGCTTTGAATTATGTTCCGCATATATGTCTCAGATAAATCGATAATCAATGGCATAGGACCTTGTACCTTGGATGATTGAATGGAAAAGAGAACTTCCACTCAAACAGGGAAACTCAGTAAGATTAGGAAGATAGTCAGTAGCTTTCAGAAGAAGAGTGAGTACAGGATTTGGACCAAAAATTCTTTATCAATAGGGTTTCGCTTAGAGAGTGAAAGTAAATATCATCACATGTGAAGAGTCACTCACATGGTGAACTGGGGAAAATATTTAGGAAAACAGACATCAATAGAGACATTAGGAAATCAGGCAAAGTATAGAGTGAGTGATAGGATTAGACATTATTAACTGCATTTAGTTTGAATATATAATTTTAGGAAGAAACAAATACGTAGTCACCAATAGGATTGATATTTGAGACTATTAGGCAAACTGGACCTGGATGTTTTTAGGAATCCATGTTCAGTTTCCATTTAGGCTTTGGTACAATCATAAGTGTGACTTTTGCTTTTTGTGTCCAGAATATTACTGTGATACAATGTATATGTAGATAAGGTGACCTGAGTATTTCTTCCACCATTTCTGGGAGCAATATTTTGAAGATGTATAAATTAGTATTCGGGGAACAAACAGGTGCACTCTTTGTCTTTGAATATGGAGAATATGCATGTATAGACCATACTGTGAATAAATAATATAACTGGTTCCAACTTCAAATAATGGATTGAATTGAAATGTGAAAATATACAGGAAATCTTATATTGATATACAACCATTCATTCCAACCCGTTTTACATCTAATGGTAATATGAGGATTATGGTTTATCATGAAGAGTGTGAGTTTTGCTTAAAATTGATTATGGAAATTGAAAATATTTTTTTTGGAAAAAAGACTCATAAAAAGACCAGTCAAGAAACCTGGAGAAATACATGTGTTCTGAAGCAGGAAGTGACTGAAAGTGAAACAAATGCTTATAAATTTGTGAAATTGTAGATGAAATACATATCCTCTGATGTGCATTCACTGAAGGAATAGTAATGTACCAGTGTTGAGTAAAAATGAACGTCAAAATAAACATCATGTCCCATAGGAATCTTCTTGCATTGATGTTAAACTGAGTCAGTTAATGTAGAAATATTAGGATTTGAATGCACCATTCACTGAATTTAGTTTTCAGTCCTAAGAAACAAATATGTATTTCAGGTGGATGAATATTTCTGAGAATAATCTTCTGAAAATTTGATTATAATTCCACATACATGAACATGAATGAATTTGAAAATTTGATTATAATTCCACATACATGAACATGAATGAATTTTGGGACTGTACATAAGACACATCTATTTCATATTTTGAAATATATGGAGAGTGTGCATATATATATATATATATATATATATATATATATATATATACAAGAGTGTGTATACACACACACACACACACAAAACAGACATTAAAAAGTAGCAATATATATGCCAATTGAAATTCTTCATGAAATATATATCATCCACAGATCCAAAAATCTTCATTTTACTGAGCGTGGATTTATGTGTAATATTGTTTAACTAGGAAGCTCACCCATAGCTTAAATTTTCAGTTACAACATCGTTTAGAAGGAGTGATCTCTTCTCATAATTTATATCTGCCAAGTCAGCAACCTCACAAAAATGTACGTGTGATACCAGGTAGGATTCTATATGTGCATATAAAAATGCATGTGCTGAATATGCTACAGAGAAAGGGAGACAGGAATTCACATATTTGTCAACTTTAAAAACACATTGAGAGAGGGAGGGGCAGATCTGCCAATCGCTCCTTCAAGGTAGGCGGACCTGCGACCCACCGGCTGAACAGGACCAGTGGCCCGCCACCGTGGAAAACACATCGCCCTGGTTGGGGGAGGGGCAATGCCGCCGGGCCTGCAAGGTAGGCAGACCTGTGACCCACAGCAGGACAGGCCCAGCAATCTGCGGAGGGGCAGAGACGCCCTCTGCACCTGCAAGGTAGGTGGACCTGCAACCACCGACAGACCAGGCCTATGGCCCGCCAGCATGGTAGACACATCGTCCCTGTTGGGGGAGGGGCGGAGCAGCCACAGGCGCCTGCAAGGTAGACAGACCTGCAAGGGACAGACAAAACAGACCCAGTGGCCCGCGGATGGTCAAAGCTGCCGCCCACGCCTGCAAAGTAGCCCGACTTGCGACCCACTGGCAGAACAGACCCAGTGCCTGCAGAGGGGCAGAGTTGCTGCTCGCACCTTCAAGGTAGGCGGACCAGCTACCGACTTACAGAACAGGCCCAGCAGCCTGCTGGTGTGGTAGGCACATTGTCCCAATTGTAGGAGGGGCAGAGCCACCACCCGTGCCTGCGAGGGAGATTTTGAAACTATACAAGAGCAATATAAATATATAGGGGAAAAATTCAATAACACAACAGTTTCACCAAGCAGAAAGGAATATGAACAGTATGAAAAGACAAGGAAAGAAAGGACCATAAGCAATGCAGGTAAAGTCAACGTTAGAAGAGGTAATATCTGCAGAAGATGGAATGTCAGATAAAGAACTCAGGATATACATGCTTCAGATGATCTGGAGTCTCAAGGAAAACATTAGAGAGCAAAATCAGACAATGAAAGATCACCTTGATAATGAATTACATAAAAAAAATCCAAGAAGCATAAGATCAAGTATACAGGGAGATAAAGATTATAAAATCAAACAAACAGAAATCCTAGGAATGCAGGAATCAATAAACCAACTTAAAAACTCAATTGAGAATACTACCAGCAGAGTAGAACACTTAGAAGATAGAACATCAGACAATGAAGACAAATTATTTCAACTTGAAAAGAACACAGACAGCTCAGCAAGACTTTTAAGAAACCATGAGCAGAATATCCAAGAAATATGGGATAACATAAAAAGACCAAACTTAAGAGTCATTGGGATACAGGAAGGTATAGAGGTCCAAACAAAAGGAATGAGCAATATATTCAATGAAATAAAGGAGAAAACTTCCCAGACTTGTAGAATGAGACAGAATCGCAAATCCTAGAAGCTTACAGGATGCCAAATGTGCAAAATCATAAGAGATCCACACCTAGACATATTATAATGAAGATGCCCAACATACAGAAAAAGGAGAGAATTTTAAAAGCTACAAGATAAAGGAAGCAGATTACATTTAGTGGTAAACCAATCAGGATAACAGCTGATCATTCAACACAGATTCTGAAAGCTAGAAGATCCTGCAATAACATTTTTCAAACACTGAAAGAAAATGGGTTCCATCCAAGAATTGTGTATCCAGCGAAATTAAGCTTCAGGATAGAAGATGAAATTAAAACTTTCCACGATAAACAAAAGTTAAAAGAATTTGCAGCTAGAAAACGATTTCTTAAAAACATCCTTGTCAAAACATCACAGGAAGGGGAAATGGAAAATAACAATGAAAACCAACAGTGGGAGGTAGAGGAGTAAAGGGGGGAAAATAATCAAGGAGGAAAACAAACCATGCTTAGTAACATAAATATACAAATATGGCTGGAAGAACAACCCATATCTCAATAATAACCCTAAATGTTAATGGCTTAAACTCACCAATTAAGAGACACAGGCTAGTAGAATGGATCATAAAACAAGACCCAACAATATGCTGCCTACTGGAGACACATTTGTTAGGAAAAGATATACATAGACTGAAGGTGAAAAGTTGGGAAAAATCATATCACTCATATGGACTTCGGAAACAAGCAGAAGTGTCCATACTCATATCAAATAAAATAGATTTCAAGCCAAAGTTAATCAAAAGGGATAAAGAGGGACACTACATACTGCTCAAGGAAACCATACACCAACAAGACAAAACAATCATAAATATATATGCCCCAAACATTGGTGCAGCTATGTTCATTAAACACATTCTTCTCAAGTTCAAGATTCTAATAAACCAATATACAATACTCATGGGAGACTCAAACACACCTCTCTCACTACTGGACTGATCTTCCAAACAAAAGTTGAATAATGAAACTATAGAACTCAATAACACAATTAATAACCCAGACTTATGATATATATATATAGAATATACCACCCAACATCAAGCAGTTACACTTTTTTCTCAGCAGCACATGGATACTTCTCAAAAAATAAATCATATATTATGTCACAGAGCTACTCTTAGACAATATAAAGGAGTAGATATAATACCAGGCATCTTATCTGATCATAAGGAAATGAAACTGAAAATCAACAATGAAAGAAAGAAGGAAAAATCATGTATCACATGGAGAATGAAAAATAGGTTACTGAATGATCAATGGGTTATAGAAGACATCAAGGAGGAAATTAAAAAATTCTTAGAGATAAATGAAAACACAGACATTACATATCAGAATCTATGGGACACATTGAAAGCAGTTCTAAGAACAAAATTCATTGCTTGGATTTCATTCCTTAAAAAAAGGAAAAAAAAAAAAACAAATAAATGATCTCATACTTCATCTCAGAATCCAAGAAAAAGAAGAGCAAAACAACAGCAAAAGAAGTAGAAGCCAAGAAATAATTAAAATCAGAGCTGAAATTAATGAAATCGAAACAAAGAAACAATTGAAAAAATTGACAAAACTAAAAGATGGTTCTTTGAAAAAATAAATAAAATCGACCGACCCTTAGCCAAGCTAACAAAGAAAAGAATAGGGAGAATTCAGTATCACAACAGATAGTTCAGAAATACAGAAGATAATCCGAAATTATTTTGAATTCTTATTCTTCAATAAAATAGAAGATAATGAAGGCATCGATAAATTTCTCAAGTCATATAATCTGCCCAGATTGAGTCAGGAGGATATAGGCAACCTAAACAGACCCATAACAATTGAGGAAATAGAATAAACCATCAAAAGACTACCAACTAAGAAAAGCCCAGGACCGGATGGGTATACAGCAGAGTTTTACAAAACCTTTAAAGAGGAACTAATACCATTACTTTTCAAGCTATTTCAGGAAAAATGCAAAAATCCTCAATGAAATTGTGGCGAATCGGATACAAAAACATATTAAAAAAATTGTGCACCATGATCAAGTAGAATTCATCCCTGGGATGCAAGGCTGGTTCAATATACAGAAATCAATAAATGTTATTCATCACATCAATAGACTTAAAAATAAGAACCATTTGATCATCTCGATAGATGCAGAAAAAGCATTCGACAATGTACAGCATCCCTTTATGTTCAAAACTCTGGAAAAACTAGGGATAACAGGAACATACCTCAATAATGTAAAAGCAATCTATGCTAAGCCTCAGGCTAGCATCATTCTGAATGGAGAAAAATTGAAGGCATTCCCTCTAAAATCTGGAAGAAGATAGGGATGCCCTCTCTCACTACTTCTGTTCAACATAGTTCTCGAAACACTGGCCAGAGCAATTAGAGAGATTAAAGAAATCAAAGGCATAAAAATAGGAAAAGAAGAACGTAAATTATCACTATTTGAAGATGACATGATTCTATACTTAGCAGACCCAAAAAGGTATACAAAGAAACTATTAGAGCTAATAAATGAATTCACCAAAGTGGCAGGATATAAAATCAATACGCATAAATCAAAGGCATTCCTGTATATCAGCAACAAATCCTCTGAAATAGAAATGAGGACAACCACTCCATTCAAAATATCCACACACACACACACAAAAAAAAAAAAAAATACTTGGGAATCAACCTAACAAAAGAGGTGAAAGACTTATAAAATGAAAACTACAGAACCCTAAAGAGAGAAATAGAAGAAGATCTTAGAAGATGGAAAAACATACTATGTTCATGGATAGGCAGAACTAACATCATCAAAATGGCAATATAACCAAAATTCTCTATATGTTAAATGCAATGCCAATCGGGTCTAAAAGCATGCAATGGAGGAAGGATAGCATCTTCAACAAATGGTTCTGGGAAAACTGGAAATTCATATGCAACAAAATGAAACTGAATCCATTTCTCTCGTCATGCACAAAAGTTAACTCAAAATGGATTAAGGAGCTTGATAGCAAATCAGAGACACTGCATCTGATACAAGAAAAAGTTGGCTATGATCTACATACTGTGGGGTTGGGCTCCTAATTCCTCAATAGGACACCCATAGCACACGAGTTAATAACTAGAATTAACAAATGGGACTTACTCAAACTAAAAAGTTTTTTCTCATCAAAAGAAAAAATAAGAGAGGTAAATAAGTAGTCTACATCCTGGGAACAAATCTTTACTCCTCACACTTCAGATAGAGCCCTAATATCCAGAGTATACAAAGAACTCAAAAAATTAAACAATAAGAAAACGAATAACCCAATCAACAAATGGTCCAAGGACCTGAACAGACACTTCTCAGATGAGGACATACAATCAATCAATAAGTACATGAAAAAATGCTCACCATCTCTTGCAGTCAGAAAAATGGAAAACAAACCCACCCTAAGATACCATCTCACTCCAGTATGATTGGCAGCCATTATGAAGTCAAACAACAAGTGCTGGCGAGGATGTGGGGAAAAGGGTACACCTGTACATTGCTGGTGGGACTGCAAATTGGTGCAGCCAATTTGAAAGAAGTATGGAGATTTCTTGGAAGCTAGGAATGGAACCACGATTTGACCCAGCTATTCCCCTTCTCAGTGTATTCCGTAAGACCTAAAAAGTGCATGCTGCATTGACACTGCTACATTGATGTTCATAGCAGCACAATTCAAAATAGCAAGAGTGTGGAACCAACTTAGATGCCCTTCAATAGATGAAGGAAAAAAAATGTGGCATTTATACACAATGGAATAATACTCTGCATTAAAAAATGTCAAAATCATAGAATTTGCCGGGAAATAGATGGCATTAGAACAGATTATGCTAAGTGAAGCTAGCCAATCCCTAAAAAAAAAACAAATGTCAATAGTTTTATTTGATATAAAGAGAGTAACTAAGAACAGAGTTGGGAGGAAGAGCATGAGAAGATAATTAACATTAAACGGGGGTGAGAGGTGGAAGAGAAAAGGAAAGAGAAGGAAAATTGCATGGAAATGGAAGGAGACCCTCATGGTTATACAAAATTACATACAAGAGGAAGTTAGGGGAAAGGGGGGAAAAAACCAAGGGGGAGAAATGAATTACAGTAGATGGAGTAGAGAGAGAAGATGGGAGGGGAGGGGATGGGGGATAGTAGAGGATAGGAAAGACAGCCGACTACAACAGACACTACTATTGCAATACGTAAAACAGTGGATGTGTAACAGATGTGATGCTGAAACCTGTATACGGGGTAAAAATGGGAGTTCATAACCCACTTGAATCAAAGTGTGAAATATGATATGTCAAGCAATAGGTAAAGTTTTGAACAACCAACAATAAAAATTAAAGGAAAAAAACACATAGAGAACTATTTCAATGAAAAATGGACTAGATATATAACACCTACCCTTTATCATGCAAAAGGCAAGTCCAACTATACACCATGCTTCCTCTGAACGGCTTGTATTTCTATTCTGTTTGTGTTATTATTCTCCATCATAGTAGGATTAGTAGTCAGAGTCTAGTAGGGTATGGGTTAGTGTCAGGGATTCAGTATTTTGAATGGAAAAAAGGAAAATGAATCCAATGTGCATGCAAATATGGGCTACACAATAAATTTCCCACTCTCATCCAGAACAATGGCTTCACATTACCTTCGCCCCAAATAAGACGCAATTAGAGGAGAAGAGTTGGAAAATCTGTGAATATATATCTGGAATGGAAAATTCAAAGGAGTTCACAACCTTGGATGTGGTAGAGGAGTTTCCAAATGTAAGGGACAAGGTAAACACTCCACATACTTGTAGCTCTTCTGGCCTAAAGTCTTCTTGAGAAACTGCCTCTGATGTTGGGAACTCAAAATATATGTTGTTGTCAGGAGCTTTAGCTTTCTTTCTAGTGAGACCATCAGAGCTGGGTCTACATCTATGTGACCTGGAGGACGTGGTTTCTTATTTTCCAATGAACACTAGGCTACAGTACTGAATTCTCTCTTTGTAAGTAAACTGTGACCACTGGGGTCTAAGAGTCTCCCCGTGTGGACTGTGAAGGCATTTGGTCATTCTCCACTTTTCGTGGTGTTTCTTGCTGCTACACTGGGAGATTGGTATTTTCTACACGAAATACAAGGAGTTGAACTGGGACACAGTGCTGAAGGGAGTTCTGTCATGTGTAGTGGGTCATGGACTGCAGGAGAATGCACCAACCAGGCTTCTAGCCCACATAGATTGTCCCCTTGTCCATAGCAACTTGATTATGAACATTGCCCTAAAAATTCTCCATATACCAATATGCCTTTACATATAAGGGTTTCCTGGCTGCACCACGTCAGTCACATGCCATTTGGAAGCAATGGCAGATCCACATGGCCCCACCACGGATGTTTTATCACAAACCTGCACACCAAAGCTTGCGCCTACAATTGAGGAGTATCCAACTTACTGGCATCTCTGTTCTACACCATTTTAATGAAACTCAGTCAATAAAGGCACTCATGATCAGCAATAGGGCATACAAAGGTTCTCCAGTGCCACCTGGTCATAGGAATTTCAAAAATTTTATGGTATTTATCTAGCCATTTTTTAAGGTGGAAGTTGGAGGCACTGTGGGTTTCAATTCATTTAGGAACCATTAAATTGTGAGGAAGCTCATTTCAATGAAATCTCTGGAGGACACTCAAAGGCAAGTCTTCCCAAAGAGTCGCCAAAAGGTCACATGAAGCCAGGCCCATTGAGGTCTACAGTGTGAGGTCTATGTGTGTTTTCACTATGGCTGCCAAGTCTTTCAGAATAAAATCTTGTGATATCCTGGGTGAGATTCCCAGTGCTTTGTGGAAAGCCAGCCTGGGCCTAGGTCTCAGTTTCCAAGAGCGAGTCTCATGTGTGGCCTCCTAAAAACTCAAAACAATTCATGCCAATACTTCTCTGAGTTCAGTTCCATAACTCAGTCTCTAAGGGGAATCACACCAGATTTCAAGTCCTGGTTGACCTACTCATCTCTTCCAACCCCAACACAAATGACCAAAATTAAACCAAAACATTCCCACATGACCCTCATCTTGTTGCATATAGACACTCATCTTAACCTCTGGCTGGAAGTTTCCATGAAGGACACAGCCCAAGACAGTGTCCAAAATAGGCTTCCTTGCCCCTTATTTTCCTAATGTCAGGGTGGCCTGAACACCCTTCCTGTAACCCAGGAGTGATCAAATAGGCCTGCTGTAATACTGCTCTGCTTCTCCAATTTGAGGCCTACTGACAGTGGGGTTTAGAATCTTTATGTGAATTGGAGTCATAAGAAAACACAAACACCACTGGGCTAGCATGTGCAGGGCTTTGAAGAAATCATTTGACCCAAATGATCCCTATTCTCACTTGATGGAGTTCAGGAACCTTACAGTGGAAGGCAAGAGACTTTATCCTCAATGACTCCTCTTTTGGGCATTTTGGTTTTGGATTCACACATGGGATCTTTCTTTATATAAATCAGGTGCTAAGAATCTAAGCCACAGCCTCACACAGGGCCAAGAGGCTGATTCAGACACACCCCTTTCTAAAGCAATTAGGCAAAGAGCCACAGGTGAGGCCCATTCATTTCCATTTGAAAAGTGTTTTGTTCCGGCTTCACGTGAAGGTGTGGCCTGAGGCAAAGAAATTCCTGACATACAGGGGAATAGAACAAAAGGTAAGCAAAAGGCCCAAAGCACGGTTTTTCCACTGAGACTTTACTGGTCACACTGATATCTGAGTTTTCTTAGTTGCTCGCCATTCCCTTCAGCTATCCAGTACATGGCCATGTCACGGAGCTTGAAGGTGGTACTTCTCTTGGACACAAAACCATGAGCCTATTCTGGAGAGTGGCCAGAATTTAAAAATAAAACCAGAACTTAGGAAAATAGCAGGTGTTGCCCATCGATAAGGGAAGCCGCAGTGCATTCATATATTCGGCTGGATGAATGCTGGGAAGCTTTCTACCAGACAGGACACATCCATTCATGCATTCTCTTTTCTAATGTCTACAACCAAGGACACAATGGGATACACAGACATAGAAACACTTGCTTTATCAAATCACTTATTAGAAACAGTTCACTCCAAACCAAACAAACCGCCATTCCTACCTATTCTGAGAACATGAGACAAAAGCACAAACACACACCCACACCCACAAAGCACCTTCTTCCCCCAAGTAGGTCTCTGACTATCCGGAGTGTCCTCTGACTATTGGGCCAAACTATGTTCCCCCGAAATTGCCTGTCCTGTTTCAGATCTGGTTTCCTTGGCCAACTCTGTAAAGTTGTCAGGAGGCAGCGGTGATCCACTACCTGCTTTCTCAGGAAAGGCCACTCTTCAGAGCTTTCCTGGCTTTTGGCAATCCTCATATCAGTAGGTACCAACAAAGACTGATTCTGTCCTTGGTAAATCCAAAGAAGTGAGACCACTGCTACTGGGACTGGAATGGGATTTGGGTGCCTGGATTCTTTGATCCCAAATTCAGAGAGTTCTATCACCAAGGATGTGAGGTGAGGTCTGAGGTCACTTCCTTTAGGAACTGAATGAGCTCACACCATTTGCAAACACTTTGTCCTAACAGTTGCTTCCAAGGGTCCCCTGAAATGAAGGCTGCCCCTGCTTCCTGTTACAGTTTCACGAGTTTGAATGGTATATTAACCATAGGCAACCGGGAACAGCTCTCCACACAGCCTGGTTTGGTTCTTCTTCTCTACATTAAGAAGAAAGAGGCTGATTCAGACATATCCCTTCATCCTGACCAGGTTGTTTGCAAGAGAAGATGACTTTTGCTCACTCAGTTCCTTCATAGCTGCCTACAACTTCTCCAGGGATCATTTTTACATGTACCTTTGAGTTTCTTAGCAATAGGAAGTTCCCCTACATTCCTATATTGTAAGACCTACTCTGTCCCTGCTCTTCTGTAAAGTTATATTGAGGGAACAGTGTATGGTTAGGGTTAATAACAGGTTCAATTTGCATTAGGAATCATTCTGCTGGATGAATAATGGTATTGGAAACCTGCGATATTTACAACAATATATAGGTGAAACATAAGTATGAAAACAGAAATCTATTTAAGATTTGAAGCCCAGAAGAGCATTGGGATCTTGATTGTGATACTGAGCTTTGATTTATTTTCTGCACAGATGTCTCAGATACATCAATATACAATGGCAAAGTTCCATGTATTTTGGATGATTGATTGTCAAAGAGAACTTCCAGTCAAAAAGGGATTATCAGTAGGATTAGGAAGATAGTCGGTAGGTTTAGAAAGGAGAGTGAGCATAGGATTTGGACCAAAAGTTCTTTAGCTATAGGGTTTCGGGTATAGAGTGAATGTAAATGTCACCACATGTGAAGAGTCAGTCACAATGATGAACTGGGGAAAATATGTAGGAAAGCAGATATCAATAGAGACATTAGGAAATCTGGCAAAGTGTACTCGGTAGCGAAAGGTTAATATAATAGGTACTTATCACTTCCTGTTTTCTGTATGCTTAATAAAACACTGTTGAAATCTTGAGAACTGTTTGCTAATCTTGTTCCCAGAATGTTCTGTCCTCAACTGCCAAACTGCAGAAAGTACTTCCTCACCCAGTTGCCCACAAACAGCTCACTCGCCCGGACCCATCAATAAACATCCTGCCCTGCCCTCTCAAAGGAAAGTATATAAGCTCTGCTTAAGCTGTTCTCAGGGCTCTCTGCTCTATTCAAGTGAACTCTGAGCCCCAGCATGCTGGACCCATAATAAACCCTTTGCTTTTGCATGAGACAGTCTCTTGGTGGTTTCTTCCCCGGACGCTCGCCCGACCTTTACATATGGAGGTTCCACTGAGATCCAGCAGCGGCAGATGAGAGACCCCAACGGGCTCCTCTCGGGGTATGTAAGGCGCCTCTTTCTGGTTTCAGGTTTCAGGTTAGGGCTTGGCAAAATGGCTGTTGATGAAGAGTGTGAGCTCTCTCCGACGATGGCTGACAGACATGTCATAGAGCCACAGGCCACGTCACTGGGGGACTCCCCAGAGAACTCGGGAAATCGAGGAACAATAGTCTCCTCAACTCAGTGATATTTTGTTTCAGATTCGGCATATCCAGCCCATCAGGTTTTGCCGGCTACTCAGTCCTGGTCTCAGTGTTGGACGTCCATTGCCTGTCTTTATTGTTTTGTCTTGTCTGTGTCGTGTGTCGTTGCTTTTACTGATTGTTTATCTTTCATAATGGGATAGAGCACTTCAATGCCTCTTTCCCTGACCCTTGATCATTGCACCAAAGTCCGCTTAAGGGCTCAGAATCTTTCTTTTTCAGTAAAACGCTGGACCTGGCAGACTCTCTGTGCCTCAGAATGGCCCACCTTTGGATTCAGATAGCCCCTAGAAGGATCTTTCTACTTCCCACTAATTTAAAAAGTCAGAGATATTGACTTTCAGCCAGCGCCACATAGACATCAGGATCAAGAGACATATATCTTAACTTTTCAGGACATCTGCAATTCTCCTCCTCCATGTGTGAAGCTTTTCCTTGCCCCTGCCCCCACTCCTACTCCTTCCCTCATGCTCTCTCAAACCTTCTGCTCCTCCTCCTCCTTCAACCTCTGTTCTCCCTGAGTCACAAGATTTGACTCTACTGGACTCTCGTCCTACTACTTATTCCCTGCCCTCGTCCCCCAACCCCCAACACCCTCTAAGTAATTCCCCTGCTGCTGACTCAGCCTGTCCGCCATTGGAGGAAGCTAAGCGAGCCCAGCGCACTCCAAATAACTCCCCTGCAGCAAACACACCCCCTCCTCCCCTGGAGGATGCTGGCCCGGCTAAAGGAATTTGCCGGCGTTGAATGATTGAAATCCCTGGAACTCCCGTGATGCTCCCTCTCCATTTCTAAGGAACAATGATTGATGACAACCATGGGGGAAAAGTGCAAGCCTACCAGTTTTTACCTTTCTCCTCTTCAGACCTAAATAACTGGAAAAATAACAATCCCCCTTTTACTGAGGACCCCACCTGGGTCTCAGGTGTGGTTGAATCATTGATGTTTTCACACCAGCCTACTTGGGATGACTGCCAACAACTCCTAGGGACTCTCTTCATGACAGAGGAACAAAAGAGAATCTTCCTGGATTCTAGAAAAAAATATTCTCGGACCAGATGGGTGACCGACAAAACTTCCCAACATATGCAAAGCCGCCTTTCCCTTGCACAGACCCAACTGGGACCCCAAAACCTGTGAAGGTAATGAGCATCCTTCCTCTTATTGCCTGGCTCTAATAGTGGGTATCTTAGTGGCCGCTAGGCGATCAACTATTTTGGCCAAGGTAAGAGAGATTATTCAAGGGACTGATGAATGTCCCTCCATGTTCCTACAGGGAATTATGGAGGCATATAAGAGATTTACTCCTTTCGATCCTCAGGCAGAGAATCAAAAGGCATCTGTCATGGTGGCCTTTATTGGGCAAGCTGTTCTGGATATTAAAAGACAGTTACAATGCTTAGATGGATTACAAGATATGACTTTGAGAGGTTTAGTCAGAGAAGCCAAGAAGGTATACTAAGAGAGAAACTGAGGAAGAGTATGGAGCAAAGGGAGGATAAAAGAAACAAAAGACAGACTAAGGCATTGACTAAGGTCCTGGTCACAACAACAAATAGACCAGAAATTAAGAAACATGGAGACAGGAAGGGACACCGGGGACCACACTAGAGGCCACCCCTGGCCTCAATTCAATGTGCCTACTCTAAAAAAAAAGGACACTGGGCTAAAGAGTGCCCTAGAAAGAGACAGCCAGGCCAGCTGGACATTCTGACTCTGTAGGATTACTAAGAAAGTCGGGGCTCAGATCCTCTCCTTGAGCTCAGGTTAACTTTTGAAGTGGAGGGGACCCCAGTATACATTGAAGTGGATACAGGGGCAATATATTCTGCCTTTAAGGCCCCATTGAAACCTCTATCAAATAAAAGGTCTCTAATTCAAGGGGCTAATGGCAGTAAATATCAGGCTTGGACAACTAAGAGGACCATGGACCAGGGGAAAGGAAAAATCCATCACTCCTTCCTAGTAATCCCAGAATGCATGGCCCCATTGATTGGCAGAGATCTGCTCACAAAGCTCTGGGCCAAAATAACTTTTAACCCTGAAGGCCCCCAAGTGGAATTTCTAAATCCTTCAGTAAAAACTCCTATAATCACGGCTCTAACTATGTCAGTAGAAAATGTACATCAAATCACTCACCTTGGTTCAAAGAAACTGCATTCATTTTTGAAGGATCAAAAACAGTTTTCCACTAACCGACTCACAGTGAAAGGAAACAACTGAATGGATAACAAAAGCCTGTTGGGTCCATCAATTGGTTAATTCTTACCCTTCCAAGCTTCCTGCAGGAAAGCACCTACGAGGAACCAGACCAGGACAATTCTGGGAAGTGGACTTTACTGAAATTAAGCCAGCAAGGAATGGACTTAAATATCTCCTAGTCTTTGTAGATACATTTTCAGGATGGATTGAAGCTTTCCCCCCAAAAAAAAAGAAAAGAAAAAAAATGAAACAGCGCAAATGGTGGTCAAGAAGATTCTGGAAGATATTTTTCCAAGGTATGGCCTGCCTAAAGTAATAGGGTCTGATAATGGACCGGCGTTCGTGGCCCAGGTAACTCAGAGGTTAGCAAGGACCCTGGGGATTAATTGGAAATTACATTGTGTTTACAGACCCCCGAGTTCAGGACAGGTACAAAGAATGAATAGAACCATTAAAGAGACCATAACGAAATTAAGCTTAGAGACCGGCATAAAAGATTGCACTATGCTCCTGCTTTATGTACTGTTTCATGCAAGAAATACTCAATCTATTTCTTTGTGTAACCTCACACCCTGTGAAATTCTCTATGGTGTCCCTCCTCCAGTAAGGGTCCTACCCCAACTCTAAGACCTAACGATTCCTTCCACACCCCCTTGCTTAACAGACTTAAAGCTCTTGAAAGAACTCAGAGACACCTGTGAAAACAGATGGCCACTGCCTACCAACCTGGGGATGAGGGGACTCTACAGCGATATCAAATAGAGACTTCATCTATGTAAGACGACATCTGGTGTCATCCCTGGAACTCCCCTGAAAAGGACCATACCAGGTGCTACTTATAACACCTACAGGGTAAAGGTAGTCAAAATCACTTCCTGGATCCCTACCTCTCATCTCAAGCCTGTGCCCTGTCCAGACTCTGGCTGGAAACTGGAAAAGACTGGAAACCCTTTCAAATTGTGGATTCGCTGTGTGGATAAGGCTATAGACTCTCCCCTTGACCACCAGTAGTCCTAACCCTCATAAGCCTGTTCAGCAGCGATGTCTGATCACAAATCCTACTGGAAAGGAAGTATGGTCTATCTTGCATACAGCCCGCTTAGGGACCTGGTGGCCATCTCTCCAGCCAGACATTTGTCAGCTGCGTATAGGTCTTCCCTATTGGGATATCCCTAATGAAGAGGATCCCACTAAAATTCCATTAAATTCCTTCCATACCATAGATAATGGAAACAAACATTATTGATGTAGGGACACGCGAGCCAGATGCTGGTTGGCTAGCCTAGATTACTATGTTTGCCCAGTGTACTATCAAAGCCACAAACAGTCAAGGCTGTGTGCTGGAAACGCCAACATCTTCTGTAAGTCATGGGGATGTGAGCATACAGGGACTGCCACATGGACCCCAAACTCCTCATCAAATTCTGTACACAGCATTGGCCATATTACCAATTAGACAACCAAAACTGATGGCCCCCTGAGGGGTCTCTAGATCTTCAAATTCTGTGTGACCTTTTTAACTTCTGCAAGTGCTCAAAAGGGTGAAAGGAGATTCCTCTATGTGGAGGCCTTTTCTCTCCTTTGCTCACATCGTGAACTATGCTTCTCCAATACATGCTCACCCTCAGCCTTCTGCTCTAGACTCTCTGTTGTCACTCCCACATCATCAACTTGATTTCTCCCCTCCAATTACTATATTAAAAACCCAAACCTCCACCGTTTCTCAGACCATTGCCCCCTTGCTGAGGTAGCAGGTACTGAGGTAACCCTCCACTCACTCACTCCTCTCTTCTCCTGTCAGTGCCCACACTAGGTCCCACCAGGTCCTCTTACCAGCTAACCCAAAGCTCAAACCAGCTGAGAAGAGCCCTCAGACCCCTATCCAAGATGTAATGAAAATGGCCTTTAAAGTTGCTTTGTCATCATTGAAAACAGGTTACTAAGAATTTAAAGTCCCTTACAGGCTTTTTGGGATACTCACTCCCATCTCCCTCTCTGTTCTACCCGTTCTACTACTCATGTTTTTGGTGCTAGGAAGATCTCAAAACCCTTTTCCATTATTCTTTTACATCTCTCCTTCCTCATTCTCAGATCCAAAGAGCTGCGCTCAGCCCTGCATTTCCCGTCTTCCCCCTCTGTACCAGGCCCACAGGAAAGTCTTAACTGACCTTATCCAGAAGTTTTCACCATGGCTAACTTTAGGACTTTCAGCAAAAGAGTCCCTATAAAAGAGTTCAGTGTAGATAAACTTCCTCTTTTTGTGTTGCCCTGGTCTACCTGGCAACTGGCTGAAAAAAATCAGCACTCCTGAGCTAGACACACCCTTACTAGTTTTTCACAACATATGTGATCAAGGCCTCTGGCCTTGAGCTGGGGCTTCATAGAGATGGCTATATTTGTAAGATGGATAAGTTGCAAACTGGGCTCCGTGGAAACAGCTGGCAGAGGGAAAAAAGGGGAAAAAAAAGCTCTCCCGCACCCAGGTGTCCTTGAAAATTTAACTTGCCCAGAACTGAGGAAAAATCAGAAACAAAAACTGCTCTTTGTGAACTTCTGCAGACTGTGAACTTCAGAGCCCCTTCCCTTACATGTTGGGTACAAAATTCTGAAACTACCTAAACTTGGGTTTCAGGGGATTAATTGATTACAACAGAAGCAATGCCCTCTGAATCTGGTTGCAACCAAATATGACTGTTTCCTTGTCTTTGGTGCTATCTTAGGTGCCTTGCCTTTTCCGTCCCTACAACAATATAATTCTATATACTTAAACGTTGTTTATGTTTTTATGAAATGGTCAACAGAAGTGATTAATTGTGTAATGGTGCAGATGTTTCCCAGAGTGCTCTATTATGACGCAGGTTCATTTGAAGATCAAATAGAGGGGCATACAACCCGGTTCAGGTGGGAACATATATCTCTCACCTTAGCCATTCTATTATGAATAGGAGTTGCTGCCCGGGTTCGCACAGGAACCACTGCCCTGGTCCATGGGACACAACAAATGACCCAATTAGAAGCAGCAATAGATCAAAACTTAAAGATATTAGAAAATTCCATCACAGCTTTGCAGGAATCTTTTACCTCTCTCTTTGAAGTTTGCTGGGAGCCATCAGCCAAGTAGGTATGACAAATTCCTTGCCAGCTTACTCCCATGCTGTCTAGTGGAAGGACTTCTGAAAGGTGACCTTGCTCAAGGACCAGGGCAGGATCCGTGTTTAGGGTGTTCCCCCTTTAGAATAGGGCGGTTTAGCATAATAGGAGATTAGGGTGTTCCCCCTTTAGAATAGGGCAGTTTAGCATAATAGGAGATTAGGGTGTTCCCCCTTTAGAATAGGGCGTATCCTGCTGCTGAGTTCCACTTGAGTGCTTAGGGTCAGACAGTATATTTTGGGAGACAGAAGCCCATGCAGAGTGGATTTGGGAGAGAGTGGATTTGGGCAGAGAACGTGGATTCCCCCAGAGCGTGTTTGTAGACGGCCGGTGTGAGTTCGGGAATAAAGAATTGCTGTTTGAATCTACAAGCTGTGTGGAGACTCGTGATTTGTGCCCAGCCAAAGACTGCGGCAGAAGTTGTTTTACAGAAAAGTCGAGGGTTGGACCTCCATTTCATGAGAGAAGGGAGCCTTTGTGCTGCATTGAGGAAAGAATGTTTTTTTTTTTTTTTTTTTTTTTTTTTTTTTATGTCGACCATACTGGAGTTGTAACAAACTCTATGAGTAAATTAAAAAGATGCCTTGAAGAGCATCAAAGAGAGATAGAGACCCAAAATTGGTGGTTTGAGTCTTGGTTTACACAGTCCCCCTGGTTAACTACATTTTAATCAACCCTGGCCGGTCCAATAATAATCCTCATTTTATTGCTTACTATAAAACCCTGTTTCTCAACCATGTAATTTCTTTTCTCCAAGCTCAAATTGGACAAGTTAAACTTATGTTAATACCCCACTAGCATACATAAAATGTGACACCCCCCCAACAATCACTTTTATGATTAAAAGTAGCCAGAAGAAGAAGTGGGGAATGAAATGTTAATAAAATATGTACTTGTCACTTCCTGTTTTTCTGTACGCTTAACAAAACACTGTTGAAATGTTGAGAAATGTTTCCTAATCTTGTTCCCAGCATGTGCTGTCCCCAACTGCCAAACTGCAGAATGTACTCCCTCACGCGTTTACACACAAACCGCTTACTCGCCCTGACCCATCAATAAACTTCCCTCCCTGCCCTCTCCAAGAAAATTATATAAGCTCTGCTTAAGATGTTCTCAGGGCTCTCTGCTCTATTCAAGTGAGCTCTGAGCCCCAGCATGCTGGACCCCAAATAAACCCTTTCTGTTGCATGAGATAGTCTCTTGGTGGTCTCATCCTCTGACACTCACCCTACATTTACTTGGATGATTGAATGTAGATGAGAACATCCATTCAAAAGTGATAGTCGGTAAAATTAGGAAGATAGTCAGTAGGTTTAGGAAGAAGAGTTAGTATAAAATTTGGAACAAAAGTTATTTATCAATAGGGTTTCGGTTACAGAGTGAATGTAAATGTCAACACAAGTGAAGAGTCAGTCACAATGATGAATTGGAGAAAATATGTTGGAAAGCAGATATCAATACAGACATTACAAAATCAGGCAAAGTATAAAGTCAGTGATAGGATTAGACATTTTCAACAGGGTTGAGTTTGAATATATAATCTTAGGAAGAAACGAATATGTAGTCATCAATAGGATTGATATTTGAAAGCATTAGGCAAATTGAAAATTGATGATTTTAGTAATCCATGTTCACTTTCCATTTAGGCTTTGGTACAAATAAAAGTTTGACCTTTGAATTTTGTGTCCAGAATATCACTGTGATAAAATGTATATATAGATCGGGTGACATAAGAATTTCTTGCACCATTTTTGGGAGCAATATTTTGAAGACTTATAAATTAGTATTTGGGGTACAAACAGGTGTACCCTGTGTCTATGAATATAGAGATAATGCATGAATAGACCAACTGTGAATAAGTAATATAACTGGTTCCACTTTAAATGGTGGATTGAATTGATATCTGAAAATATGAAAAATCTTATATTGATATACAATCATTCATTCCAACAAGTTATACATCAATGTTAATATTAGGGTTATGGTTTATCATGAAGGGTGTGTGAGTTTTGCTTCAATGTGATTATGAAAATCGAAAATAATGTGTTTGGAAAAAAGAATCTTGAGAAGACCAGTTAAGAAATATGGAAGAATACATGTGTTCTAAAGTAGGAAGTGATTGAAAGTGAAAAAACGCCTATAATTTTGTCATCTTTTTGATGAAATATATATCCTATGATGTGCATAAACTGAAGAAATAGTAATGTACCAGTGTTGAATTAAAATGAACATCAAAATACACATCATGTTCCATTTGAATCTTCTTGCATTGAGGTTAAACTGGGTCAGTTACTCTAGATATATTAGGATTTGTATGCAACATTCACTGAAGTTAGTTTTCAGTACAAAAAACAAAGAAGTATTTCAGGTGGATGAATATTTCTGAGAATAATATTTAGAAAAGATCATCATAAATCCACATACATGAATATGAATGAATTAAGGGAGTGTATATTAAGATACAAATATTTCATATTTTGAAAAATCTGGAGAATGTGTGTATGTATATATATACACATATATATACATACACACAAACACATTAAAAACTCGCAATATATATGCTATTCGAAATTCATCATGAAATATATATCATTCACAGATCTAAAATATTCATTTTACTGAACATGGATTTATGTATAATGTTGTAAAACTAGGAAGCTCATCCATTGGTTATATTTTCAGTTCCAACGGTGTTTAGGAGGAGTGATCTTCTCTCACAATTTGTATCTGCCAAGTCGTTCACCTCACAAGAATGTAGGTGTGGTACCAGGTAGGATTCTATATGTGTTTATTGCTGTTGCATTGGGAGTTTAGTAATTGCTTCATGGAATCCAAGGAGTTCAACTGGGACACAGTGCTGGAGCGAGTTCTGTCAGGCGTGGTGGGTCAGGGTATGCAGGAGAATGCACCAACCAGGCTTCTATCCCACATTGCTTGCCCCCTTAAACATAGCAACCTGATTGTAAACATTGCCCTGAAACCTCACCATATAACAAGATGCCTTTGCATAGGAGGGTCTGCTGACTGCACCATGTCAGTCACAAGCCATTTGGAAGCCAATGGCAGATCCACATGGCCACACCACAGATGTTTTTCACATACCTGCCAACCACTACTCTAGGACAACTACTCAGCAGGCTCCAACTTATTTTCATGAAACCCAATCAATCAAGGCACGGTCTGGTACACTCATGATCAGCAACAGAATGTCCAATGGTTCTCCAGTGCCACCTGGTCATGGGAAATTGAAAATTTTCATGGTATTTATCTAGCCATTTTTCAAGGATGAAGTTGGATGCACTGTGGGTTTCAATACATTCAGGAACCATTAAATGTTGAGGAAGCTCATTTCAATGAAAGTTCTGGAGAATTCTCACAGGCAAGGCTTCCCAAAGAGTGGCCAAAAGGTCACATGAAGCCAGGGCCATTGAGGTCTAAAATGTGATGTCATTGTCTGTTTTGACTCTCAACAATGGCTTCCAAGTCTTTCAGAATAAAATAATGTGATATCCTGGTTGAGATCAGAGTGCCCTGTGGAAAGCTACCCTGGGCCTTGATCTCAGTCTCCAAAGATGACTCTCATGCGTGGCTTCCTCAAATCCCAACACAATTCATGGCAATACTTCTCTGAGGTGAGTTCCAGAACTCAGTCTCTAAGGGGAATCACACCAGAGTTCAAGCCCAGGTGGACCCAGTCATCTCTTCCAACTGCCACACAAATGACCACAATAAAACCGATATTCTCCCACATGGCCCTCATCTTCTTCCATATTGACACTCATCATAACCTCTGGCTGGAGGTGTCCATGAGGGACGCAGCCCAAGACAGTGTCCAAAATAAGCTCCATTGCTCCTCATTTGCCTAAATTCGGGGTGGCCTGGACACCCTTCCTTTGTACCAGGAGTGATCAAAGAGGCCTGCCCGTAATACTGCACCACTTTTCCCATTTGAGGCCTATTGAGTGTCGGTTAAAGATACTTTATGTGAATTGGAGTGACGAGAAAACCTAAGCACCTACGGGATAGCCTCTGAAGGGCTTTGATGAACTCATCTGACCCAAATGATCCCTATTCTCACTTGATGGAATTCAGGAACCTTACAGAGGAAGGCAAGAGACTTCATCCACAATGACAGCTCTTTTTGCCATTTTTGATTTGGATGCACACATGGGATCTTTCTTTAGATCCATCAGGTGCTGAGAATCTAAGTCAAAGAATCACACTGGGCCAAGAGGCTGATTCAGACACAACTCTTTCCAAATCAATTAACGAAAGAGCCAAAGGTGAAGCCTATTTATTTCCATTTGAAAACTATTTTGTTCAGGATTCACAAAGGGGTGGCTTGAGACAAAGACTTCCTGACTCTCAGGGCAACAGAACAATAGGTAAGCAAATGGCCCAAAGCAGGGTTTCTCCACTGAGACTTTCCTGGTCAACTGATATCTGAGTTTTCTCAGATGCTCGTCATTTCCTTCAGCTATCCAGAACATTGCCTTGTCACAGAGCTTGGAAGTTGTACATAACTTAGACACAAAACCATGAGCCTATTCTGGAGAGTGTCCAGAATTCTGGAAGAAAACAGCAAATTAGGAAGGTAGCAGGTATTGCCCATTAATAAGGCAATCCACAGTCCATTCATAAAATGGGCAGGATGAATGCTGGGAAGCTTTCTACTAGACAGGACATATCCATTGATGCATTCTCTTTTCTAATGTCTACAACCACGGACACAGTGTGATACACAGACCCAGAAACACTTGCCTTGTCAAACGACTTACTAAAAACAGTTCACTCCAAACCAAACAAACTGACTTTACTTCCTATTCTCAGAACATGAGACAAAACCACAAACCCACACCCACACTGACAATGACACCTTCTTCCCCCAAATAGGTATGAGACTATCCGGAGTATCCTCCGACTGGTGGGCCATACTATGTTCCCCCAAAATGTCCTGTTCTGTCTCAGATCTGGTCTCCTTGGCCAACTCTGTGAAGTTGTCAGGAACCAGGAGTGAGCCGCTACCTGCTTTTCCAGGAAAAGCCCATCTTCCAAGCTTTCCAGGCATTTGGCCTCCTCACCTTAGGAGGAACCAAGAAAGACTGATTCTGTCCTTGGTAAATCCAAACAAGTGAGACCACTGGGACTGGGACTGGGACTGGATCTGGGTGCCTGGCGTCCTGGATCCCATGTTCAGAGAGTTCCATCAATAAGGAAGTGAGTTGAGGTCACTTTTTTCAGGAACTGAATGAGATCACTGCCTCGGCAACCACTTTGTCCTAAGAGTTTCTTTCAACGGTCCCATGAGATGGAGGCTGCCCCTACTTCCTGTGACACTTTCACAAATTAGAATGGTATATCAACCATAGGGAACCAGGAACAGCTTTCCACACAGTCTTGGTTTGGTCCATATTCTCTACATTAAGATGAGAGAGGCTGATTCAGAATCATCCCTTCATCCTGACCAGGTTGTATGAGATGGAAGATGACTTTTGCTCTCTCAGGTCTTTCATACCTGCCTACATCTTCTCCAGGGATCATTTCTGCATGGCGCTTTGAGGTTCTCAGCAGATGGAAGATCCACTACATTCCTGTATTGTAAGATCAACACTGTCACTGCTCTTATGTAAACATGTTATTAACACAAACAGTGTATGGTTAGTGTTAATAACATGTTCCATTTGGGTTAGGAATTATTCTGCTGCATGAATAATGGTATTGGAAACTTGTGATTATTTTAAGAATATAGAGATGAAATATATGTATGAAAAAAAGAAATCTAAGTAAGATTTGAAGCCCAGAAGGGCATTGGGCCCTTGATTGTGATACTTAGCGTTGAATTACATTCTGCACCGATGTCTCAGATAAATCAATACACAATAGCATAAGACCTTGTTACTTGAATGATTGAATGTAGAAGAGAACATCCAGTCAAAAAGGGATACTCGGTAGGATTAAGAAGATAGTTAGTATGTTTAGGAAGAAGAGTGAGTATAGGATTTGGAACAAAAGTTCTTTAGCAATAGGTTATTTATTAGAGTGTGAAAGTAAATGTCAGCACATGTGAAGAGTCAGTCACAATGATGAACTGGGGAATATATGTAGGAAAGCAGATAGCAATAGAGACATTATGAAATCAGGCAAATTATAAAGTGAGGGATAGGATTAGACATTTTCCATTGGGTTGAGTTTGAATATATAATTTTAAGAAGAAACACATGTGTAGTCACCAATAGAATTGACATTTGAGAGCATTAGGGAACCTGGACATGGATGTTTTTAGTAATCCATGTTTTCTTTCCATTTGGGCTTTTATACAATCATAAGTGTGACCTTTGCATTTTGTGTCCAGAATATTTCTGTGATTAAATGTATATGAAGATCAGGTGACATGAGTCCACTTCCACCATTTCAGGGAGCAATATTTTGAAGACGTATAAATTAGTATTGGGGGTACAAAGAGGTGTACACTGTGTCTATGACTATAGAGATAATGCATGAATAGACCATAGTGTGAATAAATAATATAACTGGTTCACTTTAAATATGGATAGAATTGATATCTGAAAAAGATATAAGAAACTCTTATATTGACATACAATCATTCATTCAAACCAGTTATACATCTAATGGTAATATCAGAGTGATAATTAATATGAATGGTATGTGAGTTTTGCTTCCAAAGTGATTATGGAAATCAAAATTAATGTGTTTGGTATGAAATCTCATGAAAAAGACCAGTCAAGAAACTTAGAGGAATACATGTGTTCTGAAGCAGGACGTGATTAAAAGTGAAACAAATGCCTTTAAATTTTTGAACTTGTGGATGAAATCATATATCCTATGATGTCCATAACCTGAAAAAAATAATAATGTACCAATATTGAATAAAAATGAACTTCAAAATACACATCATGTCCCGTAGGATTCTACTTGCATTGATGTTTAACTGATTCAGTTACTGTAAAAATATTAGGATTTGTAAGCTCCATTCACTGAAGTTAGTTTTCAGTACTAGGAAATAATTATGTATTTCAGGCAGATGAATATTTCTGAGAATTATCTTTGTGAAAAGTTGATTATAAACCACATATAGAAACATGAGTGAATTTAAGGAGTGTATAATAAGAAACATGTATTTCACATTTTGAAAATCTGGACAGTATATATATATATATATATATATATATATATATTATATATATATATAGATAGATAGATAGACAGACACACACAGACATTATAATGTAGCAATCTATATGCTAATCGAAATTCACCGTGTAATACATATCATCCACATATCCAAAAATATTCATTTTACTGAACATCGATTTATATATAATGTTGTTCATCTAGGAAATTCACCAATAGGTTTAATTTTCAGTTCCATCATGATTTAGGGGGATTGATATCTTATCAAAATATGTATCTTTCAAAATCAGTGAGCTTACAAAAATGTACTTGTGATACCAGGTAGGATTCTAAATATGCATAAAAAATACATGTGATGAATAGGCTACAGAGAATGGGAGACAGAAATTTACATATGTGTTAACTTTAAAAACTCATTGAGAACTATTACAATGAAAAGTTGACTAGATTTATAACACATACCCTTGATAAAGCAGAAGGGAAGTCCAAGTATGCACCATGCCTCCTATGAACGGCCTGTATTTCTATTCTGTTAGGTTTCTTGTTCTCCATCATATTAGGATTAGTAGTCAGAGTCTAGTAGGTTATGGGTTAATGTCAGGGATTCATTATTTCAAATGGAAAATATGAAAATGAATCTAATGTGTATGCAAATATGTGCTACACAAAAATCATCCCACTCTCATCCAGAACAATGCCTTGACATAACCTTCGCCCCAATTAAGACACAATTAGTGGAGAAGAGTTAGAAAATCTGTGAATACATATGTGGAAATGAAAATGCTCAGGAGTTCACAGCCTTGGAGGCGGTAGAGGAATTTCCAAAAGTATGGGATAGGGTAAATACTCCACAAATATGGAGTTCTGCTGGCCTAATGACTCTTTGAGAAACTGCCTTTGAGGTTGGGCCCTTGTAATATATGTTGTTGTCAAGAGCTTCAGCTTCCTTTGTAGTGAGACAATCAAAGCTGGATCTGCATATATGTGACCTGAAGGACATGGTTTCTTCTTTTCTAGTGAACATGAGGCAGCAGTTCTAAATTCCCTCATTGTAGGTAAACTGTGGCCACAGGGAGCTAAGTGTCTCCTCGTGTGGACTGAGAAGCCATTTGGTCATTCTCCACTTTTCCTGGTGATTCTTACTGCTGCACTGGGAGTTTGGTATTGGCTTCAGTAAATACCATGAGTTTAACGGGGACACAGTGCTGGAGGGAGTACTCTCACGTGTGGTGGGTCAGGGTGTGGAGGAGAACGCCCCAACCAGGCTTCTATTCAACAAAGCTTGCCCCCTTGTCTGTAGCAACCCAATTCTGAACATTGCCCTAAAACCTCTCAATGTAACAAGATGCCTTTACATATAAGGGTCTGCTGGCTGCACCATGTCAGTCAAAAGGCATTTGGAAGCCAATGGCAGATCCATGTGGCCCCATCACAGATGTTTTATCATACACCTGCAAACCACTGCTCTAGGCCCACTACTAAGCAGGTTCCAACGTACTGGCATCTTTGTTCTACACCATTTTCATGAAACCCAGTAAATCAAGGCACTGTCTGGTACACTCATGATCAGCAACAGAACATCCAATGATTCTCCAGTGCCACCTGCTCTTGGGAATTATTCCATGGTATTTATCTAGCCATTTTTTAAGGATGAAGTTGGTGTCACTGTGGATTTCAATTCATTCAGGAACCATTAAATGGTGAGGAAGCTCATTTCAATGAAAGCTCAGGATAACTCTCACAGGCAAGTCTTCCCAAAGAGTGGCCAAAAGGTCAAATGAAGCCTGGCCCATTGAGGTCTACAATGTGAGTTCCATGTGTTATTTGACTCTCAAGTATGGCTGCCAAGTCTTTCAGAATGAAATCATGTGATATCCTAGCTGAGATTTCCAGTGCTCTGTGGAAAGCCATCCTGGGCCTAAATCTCAGTCTCCAAGGGCAACTCTCCTGCATGGCCTTCTAAAATCCCAACAGAATTCATGGTAATACTTCTCTGAGTTCAGTTCCAAAACTCAGTCTCTAAGGGGAATCACACCATAGTTCAAGCCCAGGTTGATCCAGGAATCTCTTCCTACTGCCACACAACTGACCACGATTAATACCAAAACACTCCCACATGGCCCTCATCTTCTTTTATATAGACACTCATCATAACCTCTGGGTTGAGGTTTCCATGAGGGGTGCATACCAAGACAGTGGCCAAAATGATCTCCCTTGCCTCTAATTTGCCTAAAGTCAGGGTGGCCTGGAAACCCTTCCTGTTAACCAGGAATGATCAAATACGCCTGCCATTAATACTGATGTACTTCTCCAAATAATCTCACTGGGCCAAGTGGCTGATTCAGACACATCTCTTTACAAAGCAATAAAACAAAGAGCCACAGGTGATGCCTATTCATTTCCATTTGAAAACTCTTTTCTTCAGGATTCACAAAGGGGTGGCCTAAGGCAAAGACCTTCTAGATATTCACAGCACCAGAACCATAGGTAAGCAAAATTCCCAAAGCAGGGTTTCTCCACATAGACTTTACTGGTCACACTGATATCTGAGTTTCCTGAGATGCTCCCATTTCCTTCAGCTCTCCAGTACATGGCCATGTCACAGTATCTTGAACAGAAAACCATGAGCCTATTCCGGAGAGTGCCCAGAATTCAGGAATAAAACAGGAAATTAGGAAGATAGTAATTGCTACCCATCCATAAGGAAAGCTGCAGTCCAATCATAAATTGGGCAGTATGAATTCTGGGAAGCATTATACTAGACAGGACACATTCATTGATGCATTATGTTTTCTAATGTCTACAACTACAAACACAGTGGATACATAGACATAGAAACACTTGCCTTGTCAAACGACTTACTAGAAACAGTCCACTTCAAATCAAACAAACTGCCTTTCCTACCAATTCTCAGAACATGAGAAAAAACAACAAACTCACACCCACAACAACATAGGACTTTCTTCCCCCAAGTAGGTCTTTGACTCTCCGGAATTACCTCTGATTGTTGTACCATACTATGTTCCCCCAAAATGCCCTGTACTGTCTCAGATCTGGACTCCTTGGCAAACTCTTTGAAGTTGTCAGGAGCCAGCTTTGAGCCACTACCTTCTTTCTCAGGAAAGGCCACTCTCCAAAGCTCTCCTGGCATTTGGCCATTCTCAAATCAGTAGGTACCAAGAAAGACTGATTCTGTCCTTGGTAAAACCAAACAAGTGAGCCCAGTGGGACTGGGTCTGGGACTGGTTCTGTGTGCCTGGCTTCTGGGATTCCAAGTTCAGAGTGTTCCAAGACCAAGGAAGTGAGATAGGTCACTTCCGTTCGGAACTGAATGAGGTCACTGGTTTGGCAACCACTTTGTCCTAACAGTTCCTTCAAAGGGTCCCATGAGATGGAGGCTGCCCCTACTTTCTGTGACACTTTCACAACTTAGAACGATATATCAACCATAGGCACCCGGGAACAGCTCTCACACAGACCTGGTTTGGTCCATCTTCTCTACATTAAGAAGAGAGAGGCTGATTCATAAACATCCCTTCATCCTAACCAGGTTGTTTGCCTTACATGATGACTTTTGCCCTCTCAGGTCCTTTATAGCTGCCTTCATCTTCCCCAGGGATAATTTCTGCATGGACCTTTGAGGTTCTCAGCGGGTGGAAGATCCCCTATATTCCTCTATATTAAGACCAACTCTGTCCCTGTTCTTCTATAAAGTTAGATTGAGGGAACAATGTATGGTTAGGGTCAATAACATGTTCTATTTAAGTTAGGAATCATTCTGCTGGATGAATAATGGTATTGGGAACCTGGGATATTTATAAGAATATAGATTTGAAATATAAGTATGAAAACAGAAATCTAGGTAAGATTTTAAGCCCAGAAGCGCATTGGGCCCTTGATTGGAATACTTAGCATTGAATTTCGTTCGCACAGATGTCTCTGATAAATCAATATACAATGGCATATCATCTTGTACCCTGGATGATTGAATGTAGAAGAGTTCATCCAGTCAAAAAGGGATAGTTGTTAGGATTAGGAAGATAGTCGGTCTGTTTTGGAAGAAGAGTGAGTATAGGATTTGGACCAAAAGTTCAATAGCCCTAGGTTTTCGGTTAGAGAGTGAATGTAAATTTCAGCACATGTGGAGAGTCAGTCACAATGATGAACTGGGAAAATTATGTAGGAAATCAGATATCAATACACACATTATGAAATCAGGCAAAGTATAAAGTGAATGATAGGATTAGACATTATCAACAAGGTTGAGTTTCAATATATAATCTTAGGAAGAAACAAATATTTAGTCACCAATATGATTGACATTTGAGAGCATTAGGAAACCTGGACATGGATGTTTTTAGTAATCCAGGATCACTTTCCATCTAGGATTTGCTACAATCAGAAGTGTGACCTTTGCATTTTGTGATCAGAATATTACTCTGATAAAATGTATATGTAGATCAGGTGACATGAGTATTTCTTCTAACATTTTGGGAGCAATATTTTGAAGAGGTATAAATTAGTATTGGGGGTACACAGAGTTGTACCCTGTGTCTATGAATGTTGAAGAAATGAATGAATTGACAATACTGTGAATAAATAATATACTGTTTCCACTTTAAATCATGGATTGAATTGATATCTGAAAATATATAAAAATCTTATATTGATATACAATCATTCATTCCAACGAGTTATACATCTAATGGTAATATTAGGGTTATGTTTTATCATGAAGGGTGTGTGAGTTTAGCTTCAAAAGTTATTATGGAAATGGAAAATAATGTGTTTGGAAAGAAATCTCATGAAAAGATGAGTCAAGAAATATAGAGGAATTCATATGTTCTGAAGCAGGATTTGATTGTAAGTATAAAAAAAGCCTATAAATTTCCTAACTTGTGGATGAAATATATATCCAATGATGTGCAAAAACTGAAAAAATAGTAATGCACCAGTTTTGAATGAAAATGAACGTCAAAATACACATCATATCCCATAGGAATCTACTTGCATTGATGCTAAACTGGCTCAGTTACTGTAGAAATATTATGATTTGTATGCACTATTCACTGAAGTTAGTTTTCAGTACTAGGAAACGAATACGTATTTCAAGTGGATGAATTTTTATGAGAATAATCTTGTGAAATGTTGACTATAAATTTACATATATGAACACGAATGAATTTAGGGAGTGTATAATAAGAAACATATATTTCATATTTTGAAAAATCTTGAGAGTTTATATATATATATATATATATATATATATATATATATAGATAGATAGATAGATAGATAGATATAGATATGTGAGTGTGCATTTATGTATTTATATATATATATATATATATATATATATATATATATATACACACACACACACACACACACACACACACAGACACTAAAATGTATCAATATGCATGCCAATCGAAATTCACTATGAATCATATATCATCCACAGATCCAAAAATAATCATTTTACTGAACATGGATTTATGTATAATATTGTTCAACTAGGAAGTTCACCCATAGGTTGAAGTTTCAGTTCCAACAGCGTTTAGGAGGAGTGATCTCTTCCCACAATTTGTATCTCCCAAGACAGCCAAACTCACAAGGATATACGTGTGATACCAGTTATGTTTCTATATTTGCATATAAAAATACATGTGCTGAACAGGCTGCAGAGAAAGGGAGACAGGAATTCACATATTTGTTAACTTTAAAAACACATGGAGATCAATTTCAATTAAAAATTGACTAGATTTATAACACCTACCCTTTATCATTCAAAAGGAAAGTCCAACTATAAACCATGCCTTCTCTGAACTGCTTTCATTTCCATTCTGTTTGGTTATTTTTGTCCATCATTTTAGAATTAGTAGTCAGAGTCTATTAGGGTATGGGTTAATGTCAGGAATTCAGTAATTCGAATGGAAAATAGGAAAATGAATCCAATGTGTATGCAAATATGTGCTACACAAAAATATTCCCACTCTCATCCAGAACATTGCCTTTACATTACCTTTGCCCCAAATAAACACAATTAGAGAAGAAGAGTTAGGAAATCTGTGAATACATATCGGAAATGGAAAATATTCAGGAGTTCACAATCTTGGATGTGGTAGAGGAGTTTCCAAAAGTGAGGGACAGGGTAAACACTCCACAAACATGGAGCTCATTGGGCCTAAAGACTCTTGAGAAACTGCCTCTGAGGTTGGGCACTTGAAATATATGTTGTTGTCAGGAATTTTAGCATCCTTTCTAGTGAGACCAACAAAGCTGGGTCTGATCTCTGTGACCTGGAAGATATGGTTTTTTATTTTCCAATGAACATGAGGAAGCAGTGCTGAATTCTCTCTTTGTAGGTAAACTGTGGCCACTGGGGTCTAAGTGTCTTCCCATGTGGACTGTGAAGCCATTTGATCATCTTCCACTTTTCGAGGTGTTTCTTGCTGCTGCACTGTGAATTTGGTATTTGCTTCAGGAAATACAAGGAGTTCAACAGGTACCAGTGATGGAGGGAGTTCTGTCACATGTGGTGGGTCAAGGTCTGCAGGAAAATGCACCAACCAGGCTTCTACCCCACATAGCTTGCCCGCTTGTCCATAGCAATCTGATTCTGAACATTGCCCGGAAACCTCTCCATATAACAAGATGCTTTTATATAATAGGGTCTGCTGACTTCACCATGTCAGTCTCAAGCCATTTGGAATCCAAGGGCAGATCCACATGGTGCCACCACAGATTTTTTATCACATACCTGCACACCACTGCTCTAGGCCCACTACTCAGCAGTCTCCAACTTACAGGGATCTCTTTTCTACACTGTTTTCATGAAACCAAGTAAATCCAAGCACAGTCTGGTACACTCATGACCAGCAACAAGTCATCCAAAGTTTCTCCATTGCCACCTGGTCATTGAAATTTCAAAAAATTCATGGTATGTATTTAGCTATTTTTCAAAGATGAAGTTGGAGGCACTGTGGGTTTCAAATTATTTAGGAAACATTAAATGGTGAGGAAGCTCATTTCAAAGAAATCTCTGGAGAACTCTCACAGGCAAGGCTTCCCAAAGAGTGGCCAATATTTCACATGAATCCAGGCCCATTGAGGTCTAAAATGTGAGGTCTATGTGTGTTTTGACTCTCAATTATGGCTGCCAAGACTTTCAGAATAAAATCACGTGAAATCCTGGCTGAGATTCCCAGTGCTCTGTGGAAGCCACCTTGGCCAGGATCTCAGTTTTCAGGATGACTCTCATGTGTTGCCTCCTAAAATTCCAACACAATTCATGGCAATACTTCTCTAAGGACAGTTCCAGAATTCAGTCTCTAATAACACCAGAGTTCAAGCCCAGGTGAACTAAGTCATCTCTTCCAACCGCCACACAAACGACCAGAATTAAAACCAAAACACTCCCACATGGCCCTCAACATTCTCCATATAGACACTTATCATAACCTCTGGCTGGAAATTTCCATGAGGGGCACAGACAAAGACAGTATCCAAATAAGTTCCCTTGCCCCTCATTTGCCTAAAGTCAGGGTGGCCTGGACACCCTTCCTGAGAACCAAGAGTGATTAAATAGGCCTGCACTTAATACTGCTCTGCATCTCCAATTTGGGGCCTACTTACTTTCAGGTATAGATTCTTTATGTGATTTGGAGTCATGAGAAAAGCCAAGCACCTCTGGGCTAGTCTCTGCAGGGTTTGAAGAACTCATTTGACCCAAAAGATCCCTATTCTCACTTGATGGATTTCAGGAACCTAACAGAGGAAAGCAAAAGACTTAATCCACACTGACTCCTCATTTGGCCATTTTGGTTTTGGATGCACACATGGTATCTTTCTTTAGATCCATCAGGTGCTAAGAATCTAAGCCACAGCATCACACAGGGTCATGAGGCTGATTCAGACACATCCCTTTCCAAAGCAATCAAGCAAAGAGCCACAGGTGATGCCCATTCATTTGCATTTGAAGACTCTTTTCTTCAGGCTTCACAAAGGAGTAGTCTGAGGCAAAAAGCTTTCTGAAATTCAGGGCAACAGAACAATAGGTAAGCAAATGGCCCAAAGCAGGATTTCTCCACTGAGACTTTCCTGGTCACACTGATATCTGAGTTTTCTGAGATGCTCGCCATTCCCTTTAGCTATCCAGTACATGGCCATGCCACAGAGCTTGGAGGTGGTATATATATTGGACACATAACCATGAGCCTATTTTGGAGAGTGGAGTGAATTCAGGAACAAAATAGAAACTTAGGAAGATAGTAGGTGTTGCCCATTCATAAGGCAAGCCGCAGTCCATTCATAAATTGGCAGGATGAATGTTGGGAAGATTTCTACTAGACAGGAGTCATCCATTGATGCATTCTCTTTTCTGATGTCTAGAACCACGGACACAGTGGGATACACAGACTTAGAAACACTCGCCTTTTCATAAGACTTATTAGAAACAATTCACTTCAAACCAAAAAACCGCCTTTATTACCTATTCTCAGAACATGAGACCAAACCACAAACCAACAGCCACATCCACAAAGACAATTTCTTCCCCCAAGTCAGTCTGAGAGTATCCATAGTGTCCTCTGATTGGTGGGCCATACTATGTTACCCCGAAATGTCCTGTCCTGTCTCAGATCTGGTCTCCTTGGTCAACACTGTGAAGTTCTCAGGAGCCATCGGTGATCCACTAACTGCTTTCTCAGGAAAGGCCACTCTTCAGAGCTTTCCTGGCATTTGGGCATCCTCACCTCCGTAGGTACCAAGAAAGACTGACTCTGTCCTTGGTAAATCCGAACAATTGAGACCACTTGGACTGGGACTGGAACTGAAACAGGATTTGGGTGCCTAGCTTCCTGGATCTCAAGTTCAGAGTGTTCCATCACAAAGGATGTTAGGTGAGGTCACTTCCTTCATGATCTGAATGAGGTCACTGCCTTGGCAACCACTTTGTTCTAACAGTTGCTTCAAAGTGTCCCATGAAATGGAGGCTGCCCCTACATCCTGTGACACTTTCAAAAGTTCGAATGGTATATCAACCATAGGCACCCGGAAAGTGCTCTCCACACTGGCCTGGTTTGGTCCTTCTTCTCCATATTAAGAAGAGAGAGGCTGATTCACACATCCCTTCATCCTGACCAGGTTGTTTTCAATGGAAGATGACTTTTGCTCTCTCAGTTCCTACATATGTGCCTACAACTTCTCCAGAGATAATTTTGCGTGGACCTTTGAGTTTCTCAGCAGTTGGAAGAAACCGTACATTCCTGTATTTTAAGATCAACTCTGTCCCTGCTCTTCTGTAAAGTTAGATTGAGGGAAGAGTGTATGGTTAGGGTTAATAACAGTTTCGATTGGGGTTAGGAATCATTCTGCTGAATGAATAATGGTATGGCGAACCTTCGATATTTTCAAGAATATATAGGTAAAATATAAGTATGAAAACAGAAATAAAGGTAATATTTGAAGCCCAGAAGGGCATTGGGTCTTTGATTGCAATATTTAGCTTTGATTTATTTTCTGCACAGATGTCTCAGATAAATCAATATACAAAGGCATAGGACCTTGTACTTTGAATGATTGATTGTCAAAAAGAACTTCCAGTCAAAAATGGATAGTCGGGGGGCTGGGGATGTGGCTCAAGTGGTAGCGCGCTCGCCTGGCATGCGTGCGGCCCGAGTTCGATCCTCAGCACCACGTACAAACAAAGATGTTGTGTCTGCCAAGTACTAAAAAAACTAAATGTTAAAAAATTCTCTCTCTCTCTCCCTCTCTCTCTAACTCTTTCTTTAAGAAAAAAAATTAAAAAAAGCATAGTCGGTAGGATTAGGACGATAGTTGGTAAGTTTAGAACGGAGAGTAAGTATAGGATTTGCACCAAAAGTTCTTTAGCTATGGGGTTTCGGGTATAGAGTGAATGTAAATGTCAGCACTTGTGAAGAGTCAGTCACAATGATGTACTGGGGAAAATATGTAGGAAAGCAGATTTCAATAGAGACATTAGGAAATCTGGCAAAGTATATTCGGTAATGAAAATTTAGTAAAATAGGTAAATGTCGCTTGCTGTTTTTCTGTATGCTTAACAAAACACTATTGAAATCTTGAGAACTGTTTGCTAATCTTGTTCCCAGAATGTGCTGTCCCCAACTGCCAACCTACAGAATGTACTCATTCACCCGGTTGCACGCAAACTGCTCACTCGCCCAGACCAAACAATAAAGTTCCCTCTCTGCCCTCTCCAAGGAAAGTATATAAGCTCTGCTTAAGCTGTTCTCAGGGCTCTCTGCTCTATTCAAGTGAGCTCTGAGCCCCAACATGCTGAATCCCCAATAAACCCTTTGCTTTTGCATGAGACAGTCTCTTGGTGGGCTCTTCACCCGATGCTCGCCTGACCTTTACATATGGAGGTTCCACTGAGATCCGGCAGCGGCGAACGAGAGACCCCAACAGGCTCCTCTTGGGGTATGTATGGTGCCTCTTTCTGGTTTCAGGTTTCAGGTTAGGGCTTCGCAAAATGGCTGTCAATGAAGAGTGTGAGCTCTCTCCGACGGTGGCTGACATACGTGTCACAGAGCCACAGGCCACATCCCTGGGGGATGCTCCAGAGTATTCGGGAAATCGAGGAGCAATAGTCTCCTCAATTCAGTGATATTTTGTTTCAGATTCAGTGTCGCCAGCCCATCGGGTTGGGCCAGATATTTAGTCCTGGTCTGGTCTCAGTGTTCGAAGTTCCATTGTCTGTCTTTATTTTCTTGTCTTGTCTGTGTCGTGTGTCGTTGCTTTTACTGTTTGTGTATCTTTCATTATGGGACAGAGCACTTCAATGCCTGTGTCCCTAACCCTCGATCACTGGACCAAAGTACCCTTAAGGGCTCAGAATCTTTCTTTTTCAGTAAAATTCTGGACCTGGCAGACTCTCTGTGCCTCAGAATGGCCCACCTTTGTATTCGGATGGCCCCTAGAAGGATCTTTCTACTTCCCACTAATTTAAAAAGTCAGACGATATTGTCTTTCAGCCAGGACCACATAGCCATCTGGATCAACAGCCATATATTTTAACTTGGCAGGACCTCTGCAAATCTCCTTCATGGGTGAAGCATTTTCTTGCCCCTACCCCCACTCCTACTGCTTCCCCCATGATCTCTCAAACCCTCTGCTCCTCCTCCTCCTCCAACCTCTGTTCTCCCTGAGACACAAGATTTGACTCTACTGGACTCTCGTCCCCCTCCTTATCTCCTGCCCAAGTCCCCCAAAGACCAACACCCTCTAAGTGATTCCCCTGCTGCTGACTCAACCTCTCCACCATTGGAGAAAGCTAAGCCAGCCCAGCGCCCTCCAGATAATTTCCCCGCGGCACACACAGCCCCTCCTCTTCTGGAGGAAGCTAGCCCGGCTAAAGGTACTCACCAGCGGTGAATGATTGAAAAACCTGGAACTCGAATGATGCTCCCCCTCCATCCCTAGGGGCCAATGATTGACAACGGCCTTGGGGGAAAAATGCAAGCCTACCAGTATTTACCTTTCTCCTCTTCAGACCAATATAACTGGAAAAATAAAAATCCCCGTTTTACCGAGGACCCCAACCGGCTCCTAGGTGTGGTTGAGTCATTGATGTTTTCACACCAGCCTACTTGGGATGACTGCCAACAACACCTAGGGTTGTCTCTTCATGACAGAGAAACAAAAGAGAATCCTCCTGGATGCTAGAGAAAAATATCCTCTGACCAGATGTGTAACCGACAAAACTTCCCAACATATTTAACCCGGCTTTCCCTTGAATCGACGAAACTGGGACCCCAACACCTTTGAAGGTAGGGAGCATCTGTCCACTTATCACTGGGCTCTAATTGTGGGTATCTTAGTGGCCGCTAGGCGACTTACAAATTTTGCCAAGTTAAGAGAGATTATTCAAGGGCCTGATGAATCTCCCTCTATGTTTTTAGAGAGAATTATGGAGGCATATAGGAGATATACTCTTTCGATCCTCAGGCAGAGGATCAAAAGTCATCTGTCAAGATGGCCTTTATGGGCAAGCTGCCCTGGATATTAAAAGAAAGTTACAATGCTTAGATGGATTACAAGATATGACTTTGAGAGATTTAGTCAGAGTAGCCGAGAAGGTATACTATAAGAAAGAAAGTGAGGAAGAGTAGGGAGCAAAGGAAGGATAAAAGAAACAAAAGACAGACTAAGGCATTGACTAAGGTCCTGGTCACAACAACAAATAGGCCAGAAATAAGAAACATGGAGACAGGAAGGGATACCGGGGCCCAGACTAGAGGCCAACCCTGGCCTCAATTTAATGTGCCTACTGTAAAGAAAAAGGACACTGCTTCAAAGAGTGCCATTGAAAGAGACAGCCACTCTAGCCAGCCATTCTGACTCTGGAGGATGACTAAGAATGTTGGGTCTCAGATCCCCTCCGAGAGCTCAGGGTAAATTTTGAAGTGGAGGGGACCCTAGCAAACTTTGAAGTGGATACAGGGGCAATATACTCTGCCCTTATGGCCCCATTGGTCTCTCTATCAAATAAAAAGGTCTCTAATTCAAGGGGCTAATGGCAGAAAATATCGGGTTTGGACAACTAAGAGGACCATGGACCAGGGGAAAGGAAAAATCCATCACTCGTTCTTAGTAATCCCAGAATGCCCGGCCCCATTGATGGGCAGAGATCTGCTCACCAAGCTCCGGGCCAAAATAACTTTTAACCCTGAAGGCCCACAAGTGGAATTTCTAAATCCTTCAATAAAAACTCCTATAGTCACGGCTCTAAATATGTCAGTAGAAAATGTATATCAACTCACTCACCTTGGTTCAAAGAAATTGCATTCATTCCTGAAGGATGAAGAACAGAGTTTTTTACTAACCGACTCAAAGCAAAAGGAAATAACTGAATGGGTAACAAAAGCCTGTCAGGTCTGTCATGGTTAATGCTTACCCTTCCAAGCTTCCTGCAAAAAAGCACCTACGAGGAACCAGACCAGGACAATTCTGGGAAGTGGACTTTACTAAAATTAAGCCAGCAAGGTTTGAAATTAAATATCGCCTAGTCTTTGTAGATATATTTTGAGGATGGATTGAAGCCTTTTCCAGGAAAAAAGAAAAAAAACGAAACAGCGCAAATGGTTGTCAAGAAGATCCTGAAAGATATTTTTACAAGATACGGCCTGCCTAAAGTAATAAGGTCTGATAATGGACTGGCGTTTGTAGCCCAAGTAAGTCAGGGGTTAGGCAAGACCCTGGGGATTAATTAAAAGTTACATTGTGCTTATAAACCACCGAGTTCAGGACAGGTAGAAAGAATGAATAGAACCATTAAAGAGACCATAACGAAATTAAGCTTAGAAACCTGCATAATAGATTGTACTATGCTCCTTCCTTATGCACTATTTCATGGAAGAAACACTCCCTCTGTTTCTTTGTGTAACCTTACCCCCTATGAAATTGTCCATGGTTCCCCTCCTTCAGTAAGGGACCTAACCCCAACTCTAAGACCTAACGATTCCTTCCACACCCCATTGCTTGACTGAATTAAAGCTCTTGAAAGAACTCAGGGATACCTATGAAAACAGATGGCCAATGCCTATCAACCTGGGGACGAATGGACTCTACATCAATATCAAGTAAGAGACTTCATCTACATAAGTCGACATCAGGTGTCATCCCTGAAACCCCACTGGAAATGACGATACAAGGTGCTACTTATAACACCTACAGCGGTAAAGGAAGACAGAATCACTTCCTGGATCCATACCTCTCATCTCAAGCCTGCGCCCTGCCAGACTCTGGCTGGAAAATGGAAAAGATTGGTAAAACTTTCAAATTGTGTATTTACCCTGTGTCTAAGGCTATAGACTCTTCCCTTGACCACCAGTAGTCCTAAACCTATTAAACCCGTTCAGCAGCGATGGCTGATCACAAATCCTACTGGTAAAGAAGTATGATCTATCTCGCATGCAGCCCACTTAGGGACTTGGTGGACATCTATCCACCCAGACATTTGTCAGCTGGCTATAGGTCTTTCCTATTGGGATATACCTGATGAAGAGGATCCCACTAAATTTCCATTAAATCCATTCTGCACCATTGATAATGGAAACAATCATTATGGATGTAGGGACACGCGAGCCAGATGCAGGTTGGCTAGCCTAGATTACTATGTTTGCCCGGTGGACTACCAAAGCCACAAACAGTCACGGTTGTGTGGGGGGAATGCCGACTTCTTCTGTATGTCTAGGGATGTGATCATACAGGCAGTGCATGATGGAACCCAAACTCCTCATCAAATTCTGTACACAGCATTGGCCCTATTACCAATTAGATCACCCAAACTGTTGGCCCCTAGAGGGGTCTCTAGATCCTCAAATTCTGCATGACCTTTTTAACTTCTGAATGTCCTCAAAAGGGTGAAAGGAGATTTCCCTATGTGGAGGCCTTTTCCCTCCTTCGCTCACATCCTGAACTATGCTTCTCCAATAGGTCCTCACACTCAGCCTTCCGCTCCAGACTCTCTGCTGTCACTCTCACCTCAGCAACATGATTTCTCCCCTCCAATTACTAGATCAAAAACCCAAACCTCCGCCGGATCTCAGACCATTTCCCCCTTTCTGAGGTAGCAGGTACTGAGGTAACCCTCCACCGAATCACTCCTCTCTTCTCCAGTCAGTGCCCACACCGGGTCCCACCAGTTCCTCTTAACAGCTAACCCAAAGCTCAAACCAGCTGAGGAGAACCCTCAGACCCCTATCCAAGATGTAGTGAAAATGGCCTTTAAAGTTTCTTTGTCATTAGTGAAAACAGGTTACTAAGAATTTAAAGTCCCTCACAGGCTTTTAGGGATACTAACTCCTATCTTCTCCTCTGTTCTACCTGTTCTACTGCTCACCTTTTTGTTGCTAGGAAAATCACAAACACCTTTGCCAGTATTCTTTCACATCTCTGCTACCTCATTCTCAGATCCACGGAGCTGCTCACAGCCATGCCTTCCCCATCTCCCCCCTCTGTTCCAGGCCCACAGAAAAACATTAATTGACCTTCTACGGAAGTCTTCAGCATGGCTGACTTTAGGACTTTCAGGAAAAGAGTCCCCATGAAACACTTCAAAGTAGATAAACTTCCTCTTTCCATGTTGCCCTGTTGTACTTGGTCACTGGCTAAAAATATCAGCACTCCTAAGTTAGACACCCCCTTACTAGTTTTTCACAAAATATGTGAACAAGGCCTTTGGCATTGATCTGGGGCTTCACAGAGATGGCTACATTTCAAAGATAAAGAAGTTACCAACTGGGCTCCATGGTAACAGCTGGAAGGGGGAAAAATAAAGGGAAAAAAAAGCTCTCCTTCACCCAGGTGTCCTTGAAAAGTTAACTTGCCCAGAACAGAGGAATAAAACAGAAAAAAATCTGCTTTTTGTGAACTTCTGCAGGCTGTGAACTTCTGCGCCCCTTCCCTTATATGTTGGGTACAAAATTCTGAAACTACCTAAACGTGAGTTTCAGGGAATTAATTGATTATAACAGAAGTAATGCCCTCTGAATCCGGTTGCTAATAAAATGGAAAGTTTCCCTGTTTTTGGTAGTATCTTAGGTGCCGTGCCTTGTCCGTCTCTACAACAGTATAATTCTATAGACTTAAACATTGTTTATGTTTTCAAGAAATTGTCAAGACGATGTGATTAAATGTGTAAAGGTGCAGATGTTTCCCAGAGTGCTTTATCATAATGCAGGTTCATTTGAAGTTCAAATAGGGGGGCATAAAACTCGGTTCCACTGAGAACATATATCCATCACTTTAGCCATCCTATTAGGAATAGGAGTTGCTGCAGGCGTGAGCACAAGAACCACTGCCTTGGTCCATGGGATACAACAAATGACACAATTAGAAGCAGCAATAGACCAAAACTTAAAGATATTAGAATCCTCCATCTTGGCTTTGCAGGAATCTTTAACCTCTCTCTCTGAAGTTATTTTACAGAAAAGGCGAGGGTTGAACCTCCTCTTCATGAAAGAAGGGGGCCTTTGTTCTGCATTGATGGAGAATGTTGTGTTTTTGCCGACCATACTGGAGTTGTAAAAAAATCTAGGAGTAAATTAAATAGATGCCTTGAAGAGTGTCAATGAGAGAGAGAGGCCCAAAAAGTGTGGTTTGAGTCTTGGTTCACACAGTCCCCCTGGTTAACTACGCATTTATCAACCCTGGACAGTTCAATAATAATCCTCATATTATTGCTAACTATAAAACCCTGTTTGCTCAACCGTGTAATTTCTTTTTTCCAAGCTCAAATTGGATGAGTTAAACTTATGGTAATACCCCACTAGCAAACATAGAATGTGACACCCCACAATGATCACTTTTATGATTAAAAGTAGCCAGAAGAAGAAGTGGGGAATGAAAGGTTAATTGAATAGGCACTTTTCACTTCCTTTTTTCCTGTATGCTTAACAAAACACTGTTGAAATCTTGAGAAATGTTTGCTAATCTTGTTCCCAGAATGTGCTGTCCCCAACTGACTAACTGCAGAATGTGCTCCCTCACTGGGTTGCATGCAAACTGACCACTCGCCCTGACCTATCAATAAACTTCCCTCCCTGCCGTCACCAAGGAAAGTGTATAAGCTCTGCTTAAGCTGTTCTAAGGGCTCTCTACTCTATTCAAGTGAGCTCTGAGCATCAGCATGCTGGACCCCCAATAAACACTGCGCTGTTGCATGAGATAGTCTCTTGGTGGTCTCTTCTTTCGACCTCATCCGACCTTTACTTGGATAATTAAATGTAGAAGAGAACATCCATTCAAAAAGGGATAGTCGGTAGGATTAGGAATATAGTTGGTAGGTTTAGGAAGAAGACTGTGTATAGGATTTGGAACAAAAGTTCCTTAGCAATAGGGTTTCGGTTAGAGAGTGAATGTAAATGTCAGCACATGTGAAGAGTCAGTCACAATGATGAACTGGAGAAAATATGTAGGAAATCAGATATCAATACACACATTATGAAATCAGGCAAAGTATAAAGTGAATGATAGGATTAGACATTAACAACAAGGTTGAGTTTCAATGTATTCTCTTAGGAAGAAACAAATATGTAGTCAGCAATATGATTGACATTTGAGAGCATTAGGCAACCTGGACATGGATGTTTTTAGTAATCCAGGATCACTTTCCATTTAGGATTTGCTACAATCATAAGTTTGACCTTTGCATTTTGTGATCAGAATATTACAGTGATAAAATGTATATGTAGATCAGGTGACATGAGTATTTTTTCTAACATTTCTGGGAGCAATATTTTGAAGACGTATAAATTAGTGTTGGAGGTACACAGAGTTGTACCCTGTGTCTATGAATATAGAAGTAATGCATGAATTGACAATACTGTGAATAAATAATATAACTGTTTCCACTTTAAATCATGGATTGAATTGATATCTGAAAATATATAAGAAATCTTATATTGATATACAATCATTCATTCCAACGAGTTATGCATCTAATGGAAATATTAGGGTTACGTTTTATCATGAAAGGTGTGTGAGTTTAGCTTCAAAAGTGATTATGGAAATGGAAAATTATGTGTTTGGAAAGAAGTCTCATGAAAAGACGAATCAAGAAACCTAGAGGAATACATGTGTTCTGAAGCAGGAAGTGATTGTAAGTATAAAAAAACGTATAAATTTCCTAACTTGTGGATGAAATATATATCCTATGATGTGCAAAAACTGAAAAAAATAGTAATGTACCAGTGTTGAAAGAAAATGAATGTCAAAATACATATCATGTCCCATAGGAATCTACTTGCATTGATGTTAAACTGGGTCAGTTACTGCAGAAACATTAGGATTTGAAAGGACCATTTACTAAAGTTAGTTTTCAGTACTAGGAATCAAATATATATTTCAGGTGGATGAATATATCTGAGCATAATCTTGTGAACATTTTATTATAAATCCACATTCATGACATGAATGAATTTAGGGAGTGTATATAAGACACATATATTTCATATTTTGAAAAATCAGGAGGGTGTAAAATATATATATATATATATATATATATATATATATATATATATATATATCACAGATACATTAAAAAGTAGCAATATATAAATATATATGGGTATCAAAATTTATCTTGAAATATATATCATCCACAGATTAAAAAGTATTCATTTTAGTGAACATGGATTTATGTATAATGTTGTTCAACTAGGAACCTCACCCATAGGTGGAATTTTAAGATCCAAAAGCGTTTAGGAGTAGTGATCTCTTCTCACAATTTGTATCTGCAAAGTTAGCCACCTCACAAAAATGTACGTGTGATACCAGGTAGGATTCTATATGTGCATATAAAAATACATGTGCTGAATAGGCTCCAGAGAAATGGAGACAGAAATTCAGAAATAAGTTAACATTAAAAAGAATGGAGAACTATTTCAATTAACAATTGACTATATTTTTAACACCTACCATTTATCATGCAAATAACAAGTCCAACTATACACCATGCCTCCTCTGAACTGCTTGTGTTTCTATAATGTTTCGGTTACTTTCCTCCATTATATTAGGATTAGTAATCAGAGTCTAGTAGGGTGTGAGTTAGTGTCAGGGAATCAGTATATTGAATGGAAAATAGAAAAATGAATCCAATGTGTATGCAAATATGTGGTACACAAAAATCTTCCCACTCTCATCAAGAACAACACCTAGATATCACCTACGCCCCAAGTAACACACAATTAGAGGAGAAGAGTTAGAAAATCCATGACTACATATCTGGAATGGAATACGATCAGGAGTTCACAACCGTGGAAGTGGTAGAGGAGTTTCCAAAAGTAAGGGACAGGGTAAACACTCCACAAACATGGACCTCTGCCTGCCTAAAGACTTCTTGAGAAACTGTCTCTGAGGTTGGGCACTTAAAACATATGTTGTTGTCAGGAGCTTTAGCTTCCTTTCTAGGGAGACCATCAAAGCTGGGTCTTCATCTCTGTGACCTTGTGGATATGGTTTCTTATTTTCCAATGAACATGAGGCAGCAGTGCTGAATTCTGTCTTTGTAGGTAAACTGTGGCCACGGGGGGCTAAGTGTATCCACATGTTGGCTGTGTATCCATTTGGTCATCCTCCAAATTTCGTTGTGATTCTTGGTGCTGCACTGGGAATTTAATATTTGCTTCATGGAATACAAGGAGCTCAACTGGAACACAGTGCTGGAGGGAGTTCTGTCATGTGTGGTGGGTCAGGGTCAGCAGGAGAATGCACCAACCAGGTTTCTATCTCACACAGTTTGCCCCCTTGACCATAATAACCTGATTGTTAAGATTTCCCTTAAACCTCTACTTATAAAAAGATGCCTTTACATATAAGGGTCTGCTGGATGCACCATGTCAGCCACAAGCCATATGGAAGTCAAAGGCAGATCCACAAGGCCCCACGACAGAAGTTTTATCACAAAACTGCACATCTCTGCTGTAGGCCCACTAATCAGCAGGCTTGAACTTACTGGCATCTCTGTTCTACACCATTTTCATGAAACACAGTCAATCAAGAAACTGTCTGATACACTCATCGTCAGCAACAGTATATCCAAAGGTTCTCCTGTGCAACCTGGTCAAGGGAATTTTAAGAATTTCATGGTATTTATCTAGCCATTATTCAAGCATGAGGTTGGAGGCACTGTGGGTTTCAATTTTTTCAGGAAACATTAAATGGTGAGGAAGCTCATTTCAATGAAACCTCTGGAAAACTCTCACAGGCAAGTCTTCCCAAGGAGTGGCCAAAAGGTCACCGAAATCCAGGACTATTGAGGTCTACAATGTGAGGTCCATGTGTGTTTTGACGCTCAAGTATGCCTGCCATGTGTTTTAGAAAAAATCATGTGATATCCAGGCTGTGATTATCAGTGCTCTGTGGAAAGCCACCCTGGACCTAGATCTCAGTTTATAAGGGGGACTCTCATGTGTGGCCTGCGAAAATCCCAACACAATTCATGGCAATACTTCTCTGAGTTCAGTTCCAGAACTCAGTCTCTAAGTCCCCTTGAACTCACACCAGAGTTCAAGACCAGTTGGACCCATTCATTTCTTCCAACCGCCACACAAATGACCAAAATTAAAACCTAAACACTCCCACAAGGCCCTCATGTTCTCCATATAGACACTCATCATAAGCTCTGGCTGAATTTTTCCATGAGGGGCGCAGCCCAAGACAGTGACCAAAATGAGCACCTTTGGCCCTCATTTGCCTAAAGTCAGGGTGGCCTGGACACCATTCCTGTGAACCAGGAGTGATTAAAAAGACCTGCCGTTAATACTGCTCTGCTTCTCCATTTTGAGGCCTACTGAATGTCAGGTATAGATTCTTTATGTGGTTTGGAGTCATGAGAAAACCCAAGCACTTCTGCAGGGTTTTGAATAACTCATTTGATCCAAAGGATCCCTATTCTCACTTGATGGAGTCAGGAACATCACAGAAGAAGGCTAGAGACTTCATCCACAATGACTGATCTTTTTGCCATTTTGGTTTTGGATGCACACATGGGATCTTTCTTTAGATCCATCAGGTGCTGAGAATCTAAGCTGGAGCCTCACACAGGGCCAAGTGGCTGATTCAGACACCTCCCTTTCCAAAGCATTTATGCCAAGAGCCACAGGTGATCCTCATTCATTTCCATTTGATAACTGTTTTTTTCAGTCTTCACAAAGGGGTGGCCAGAGGCAAATACCTTCCTGACATTCAGGGCAACAGAACAAAATGTAAGCAAAAGGCCCAAAGCAGGGTATCTCCACTGAGAGTTTCCTAGCCACACTGATATCTGAGTTTCTTGAGATGCTCGCCATGCCAATTCCTTCAGCTATTCAGTACATGGTCATGTCACAGTGATTGGAGGTGGTACATATCATGGATAAAAAACAATGAGCATATTCTGGCTAGTGGCCAGAATTCTGGAAGAAAACAGGAACTTAGGAAGGTTGTAGGTGTTTCCCATTGGTAAGGCAAGCCGCAGTCCTTTCATAAATTGGACAAGTTGATTGCTGGGAGGCATTCTACTACACAGGACATATTCATTGATGCATTCTCTTTTCTAATGTCTACAACCACGGACACAGTGGCATACACAGAAATAGAAACACTCACCATGTCAAATGACTTATTAGAAACAGTCCATTCCAAAAGAAATAAATCACGTTTTTTCTACCTATTCTCAGAACATGAGACAAAACCACAAACTGACATCCACACACCCAGGCACCTCCTTCCCCCAAGTAGGTCTGTGACTCTTCTGAATGTCCTCTGACTTGTAGGCCATACGATGTTCCTCTGAAATGGCCTTTCCTGTCTCAGATCTGGTGTCATTCACCAACTCTGTGAAGTTGTCAGGAGGCAGTGGTGAGCCAATTCCAGTCTTGTCAGGAAAGGCCCCTCTTCAGAGCTTTCTTGGAATTTGGCCACCGTCACATGAAGAGGTACCTAGAAAGACTGATTCTATCCTTGGTAAATCCAAACAAGTGAGACCACTGGGACTTGGACGGGTAATGGCTTTGGGTGCCTGGCTTCCTGGATCCCAAATTCAGAGAATTCCATCACCAAGGAAGTAGGTGAGGTCACTTTCTTCAGGAACTGAATGAGGTCACTGACTTGGCCACCAATATGTCCTAACAGTTGCTTCCTAGGTTCTCATAAGATGGAGGCGGCCCCTACTTCTTGTGACACATTCACAAATTAGAATGGTATAGAAACCATAGGCACCTGGGAACAGCTCTCCACAAAGGCCTGGTTTGATCCGACTTCTCTACATTAAGAAGAGAGAGGCTGATTCAGAAACATCCCTTCATCCTGACTAGGTTGTTTGCCATGGAAGATGACTTTTCCTCTCTCAGGTCCTAAATAGCTGCCTAAATCTTCTCCATCGATCATTTCTGCATGGACTTTTGAGGTTCTCAGCAGGTGGAAGATCCCCTACCTTCCTGTATTGTAAGACCAACTCGGTCCCTCCTCTTCTGTAAAGTTAGATTGACGGAACATTGTATGTTTAGGGTTAATAGCATGTTCGATTTTGGTTAGGAATCATTCTGCTGGATGAATAATGGTTTGGGAACCTCTGATACTTATAAGAATATAGACGTGAAATATAAGTACGAAAAAAGAAATCTAGGTAAGATTTGAAGCCCAGAAGGGCATTTGGCGATTGATTGGCATACTAAGCTTGAATTATGTTCTGCACCGAGGTCTCAGATAAATTTATTTACAATGGCATAGGTTGCTGTACCTCAGATGACTGAATTTAGAAGAGATCATCCAGTCCAAAAGGGGTAGTCCATAGGATTAGGAAGATTGTCTGTAGGATTAGGAAGAAGAGTGAGTCTAGGAGTTGGACCAAAAGTTCTTTAGCAATAGGGTTTCAGTTAGAGAGTGAATGTAAATGTCAGCACATGTGAAGAGTCAGTCACAATGATGAACTGGGGAAAATATGTAGGAAAGAGAGTAAATATGTATCAATAGAGACATTAGGAAATCAGGCAACGTATAAAGTGAGTGATAGAATTAGATATTTTCAACAGGGTTGAGGTTGAATATATAATCTTAGGAAGAAACAATTATTTAGTCACCAATAGGATTGACATTTGAGCGCATTAGGGAACCTAGACATGGAGGTTTTTAGTAATCCATGCTCACTTTAAATTTAGGCTTTAGTACAATCATAAGTGTGACCTTTGCATTTTGTGTCAAGAATATTACTGTGGTAAAATATATATGTAGATCAGATGACATGAGTATTTCTTCCACCAATATGAGGAGCAATATTTTGAAAACTTATAAATTAGTATTGCGGATAAAATAGGCCTACCCTGTGTTGATGAATAAGAGATGATGCATGAATAGACCATATTGTGAATAAATTATATAACTGGTTCCAACTTTAAATAATGCATTGAAATTATATTTGAAAATATATAGTAAATCTTATATTGATATATATACATTCATTCCAACCAGTTATACATCTAATGGTAATATTAGGGTTACGGTTTATCATGAAGAGTGTGTGAGTTTTGCTTCAAAAATGAGTATAGAATCGAAAATAATGTTTTTAGAAAGAAGTCTAGTGAAAAGACCACTAAAGAATCATAGAGGAATACATGTTTTCTGAAAGAGGAAGTGATTGATAGTGAACCACATGCCTATAAATTTGTGAATTTGTGGATGAAAGGACATATTCTATGATGTCCATAAACTGAAGAAATAGTAATGTACCAGTGTGGAATAAAAATGAACTTAAAAATACATATCATGTCCCATAGGAATCTAACTGCATTGATGTTAAACTTGGTCAGTTACTATAGAAATATTAGGATATATAAGGACCATTCACTGAAGTTAGTTTTCAGTACTAGGAAACAAATATGTATGTCAGGTGGTTGAATATTTCTGAGAATAATCTGTTGAGAGCCACAGCCAAAGGAGCCCCAGCAAACTTGCAGCTGCCAGCAAACTTCCATTTGCCGGCTGATGATTGGCTCACAGCGGCCCCAGCATCATCTAGCTGATTTGCTTGTCTGTGGTGATGCTCATTGAGATGCTCAATGAGCGGTTTCCCCGACCTTTCAGACTGCCAGCGGATGATTGGCTCACAGCGGCCCCAGCAACATCTAGCTGATTGGCTCCTCTGTGGTGATGCACATTGGGCTGGTTCCCTGCCCTTTCAGACCATGGAACTGTTCATTGGGGGACTTTTTGGCTTCGCCCACGTGACCCAGCCAATCGGCCTCAAGAGGAGGAGACTTGTGTTTGAGGGAGAGGCTTGTGGGAAGCCTGTGGTGGCAGTTGGGCTCTGACGGCTTTTCCTGAGGAGCTGTTTTGTTTGGTGTCATCTTGTTGGGTTGTATTATAGTAGAAATACGGGATCAGAAATTAGTAAAAAAAAAAAAAAAAAAAACTGAAAGAGTGTTCAGTAAATTGTTAGAGGAAGGAGGCATCTCAGTAAAATCAAGAAAAGTCAGGGCATACGTTGATACAATACAAAAATGTAGCCCATGGCTTTTTCAGGAGGAGTTGTTAAATATATCACAATGGAACCATCATGGTGAAGATTTAAAAAGAATAGGAAAGAAAAGCCCAGGGACTCTGCCAGTTGGCACATTGCTATTGTGGACGTTTGTACCTTGTTTGCTTAGTGGAAAGCCTTCAGTTCAGACAATGGTAGAGGAAGAAGAAGACATATTGATTCAAGTAAAATAGAAGGTCTCTCAAGTTAGTCAGATAGAGGAAAAAATTCAAGTAAAAGAAAAGGTCTCTCGAACTAGTCAGACAGAGGAAAAAAATCAAGTAAAAGAGAAGGCCTTTCAAGCCAGTCAGACAGAGGAAGAAAGTGTAAAACAGAAAAAGCCATCAGGGGGAAAGTTACAACAGGAGACTACTACTAACACCTTTCTATCACCAGAGGGTGTAAGTGTCCAACCAACAGCACAACCTCTACAGGAGACTGCTACTAACACCTTTCTATCACCAGAGGAAGTAAGTGTCCAACTAACAAGGCCACCTCCATATGCTGGGAGGCCCCCAACCCCCACAGTTGATAGTTGGAATCCTGAGACAAGATCTCAAATATTAACATGCCCAGTATTTGAGGCAGGAGGGCAGTGAGATTACCATGCTTTAAATTTCAAAACAGTGTAGCAGCTAACAGAGGCTGTAACAACCTATGGTCCTCAAGCACCCTTCACTGTAAGCATTATCAAATCCATTAACAACATGAACATGAAGCCAGCAGATTGGGCTAATATGTGTAAAGCTGTGCTAAATGGAGGAAATACCTGTTATGGAAGATTGCCAATGAGGAATTTTGCAAGGAGACGGCTAGGCAAAATGCAGCAGCTAGTTATCCTCAGAGAAATCTAGATATATTGTTAGGAAAGGGACCTTATGAGGATCAGCAGCAGCAATGTGCATATGATCCTGGTGTATATGCACAGATTGCTATAGATGCAATTAAGGCATGGAAGACTTTTCAAGGAAATGGAGGTTTACAAGGTCAGTTATCTAAGGTAATACAAGGAGCTAATGAACCTTATGCTGAATTTGTAGATAGGCTTATTCAAACAGCTACCAGAGTTTTTGGAAATACACAACAAGCAATGCCATTACTAAAACAACTGGCTTATGAGCAAGCGAATCGTTGGTGCAAAGATATCATTAGACCATGGAAACATGAAGATTTAAACACATATATTAAATTGTGTAGAGACATTAAAGAACAAGAGCAAGTCGTGGAAGCTGCAGTAAAACAGGCTTTAGATGCCAGAGACATTAATGAACAAGGGCAAATTGTGGCAGCTGCAGTAAAACAGGCTTTAGATGCCAGGCCAAGAACATGCTACAATTGTGAAAAAAACAGGACATTTTAAAAGGAATTGTCCCATAGGAGGAGGGTTTAACAAAACTAGGTATCAAAGGAGTAGAATACCAGGTATTTGTCCACGATGCCATAGAGGGAGACTTTGGGCTAATGAATGCTGTTCTCAAACCACCATAGAGGGTACACCATTATCAAAAAACGAACAAGGACCAGGTGTTTATCCACAATATCGTGGACAAAAACATGGAGCTCCTTTGCCAAAAAATGGACAAGGGGGCTCAATTCTCCGGGGCCCAAAACCACAAATATACGCAGCACTGGAGAAACCCATCAACCACATCAGGGTAGTGCCCAGGACACATTGTCCATCAGATCCCTCATCAGAAAAACCAGAGGGAGCACAGGGTTAGACATCTGTGACTCTGCCAGAGCAGTACTAACTGCAGAGATGGGAGTTCAATTCATTTCCACAGGGGTAAAAGGACCTCTTCCCAAAGGAACAGTAGGCTTATTATTGGGACGCAGCTCTTCTACTCTAAAAGGACTTATGATAAGTCCTGGGGTAATTGATCTCAACTATGAAGGTGAAATAAAAATTATAGCCAGTTCTCCAAAGGGTATATTAGTAATTTCACCAGGAGATAGAATAGCACAGTTACTAATAATACCCAGCCTACGTGAAAAATTTTCCAGTCGTACTGTAGAAAGAGGTTCCAAGTGATTAGGCTCCACAGGTGTAGATTGGGCTATGCTTTCTTTAAATTTAGATTCTGGCCCCATGCTTAAACTAAATATTCAAGGGCATGAATTTAATGGGCTACTGGATACAGACGCAGACCTTAGCATCATCTCTCGTCAAGAATGGCCAAAACATTGGCCATTACAACAAGCCACTCAAATGCTTCGAGGCCTAGGAGTAGCGTATAATCCCCATAGAAGTGCAATGGTATTAGATTGGAAGGATCCTGAAGGATGTGAAGGAACTCTACAGCCATATGTATTGGATCATCTTCCCATAAATTTATGGGGACGAGATAGTCTCCTGGACTCATTGATATTTTTTTTCGGATTCGGTATTGCCAGTCAATCGGGTTTTGCCGGCTCCTCAGTCCTGGTCTCAGTGTTGGACGTCCATTGCCTGTCTTCATTGCCTTGTCTTGTCTGTGTCATGTTTCATTGCTTTAACTGTTTGTGTATCTTTCATTATGGGACAGAGCACTTCAATGCCTCTGTCCCTGATACTTGATCACTGGACCAAAGTCCACTTAAGGGCTCAGAATCTTTGTTTTTCAGTAAAGCGCCGGATGTGGCAGACTCTCTGTGCTTCAGAATGGCCCACCTTTGGATTTGGATTACCCCTAGAAGGATCTTTCTACTTCCCACTAATTTAAAAAAGTCAGAGATATTGTCTTTCAGCCGGTGCTACATAGCCATCTGGATCAACAGCCATATATCTTAACTCGGCGGGAACTCTGCATATCTCCTCCTCCATGGGTGAAGCCTTTCCTTGTCACTGCCCCCACTCTGACTCCTTCCCCCAGGAACTCTCAAATCCTCTGATCCTCCTCCTCCTACACCCTCTGTTCTCCCTGAGTCACCAGATTTCACTCTACTGGAGTCTCCTTCCCCTCCTTATCCCCTGCCCTTGTCCCCCAAAATCCAACACCCTCTAAGTGATTCCCCTGCTGCTGACTCAGCCTCTCCTCCATTGGAGGAAGCTATGCCGGCCCAGCGCCCTCCAGATAATTCCTTTGCGGCACACACAGCACCTCTTCCCTTGGAGGAAGCTGTACCATCTAAAGGAACTCGCTGGCGGTGAATGATTGAAAACCCTGGAACTCTTGGGATGCTCCCCCTCCATCCCTATGGGCCAATGATTGACGATGGCCACGGGGAAAAAATGCAAGCCTACCAGTATTAGCCTTTCTCCTCGTCAGACCTATATAACTTAAAAAAATTATAATCCCCCTTTTTCTGAGGACCCCACCAGGCTCTCAGGTCTGGTTGAGTCATTGATGTTTTCACACCAGCCTACTTCGGATGACTGCCAAAAACTCCTAGGGATTCTCTTCATGACAGAGGAACAACAGTGAATCCTCCAGGAAGCTAGAAAAAAAATCCCTCAAACAAGATCTGCGTCTGACACAACTTCCCAAGATAATCAAAGGCGGCTTTCCCTTGAACCCACCCAACTGAGACCCCAAAATCTTTGAAGGTAGCTAGCATCTGTCCCCTTATCACCGGGCTCTAATAGTGTGTCTCCAAGCAGCCGCTAGCGACAAAGTAATTTGGCCAAGGTAAGAGAGATTATTCAAGGGCCTGATGATTCTCCCACTATGTTTCTAGAGAGAATTATGGAGGCATATTGGAGATATACTCCTTTTGATCCTCAGGAAGAGAATCAAAGGCATCTGTCACGATGGCCTTTAATGGGCAAACTGGCTTGGATATTAAAACAAAGTTACAAAGCTAGATTGATTACAAGATATGACTTTCAGAGATTTAGTCAGAGAAGCCAAGAACGTATACTATAAGAGAGAAACTGAGGAAGAGAAGGGAGCAAGGGGAGGATAAAAGAAACAAAAGGCAGACTAAGGCGTTGACTAAGGTCCTGGTCACAAAAACAAATAGGCCAGAAATTAAGAAACAGGTAGACAAGAAGGGATAACATTGGCCCATGCCAGAGGCCACCCTGGCCTCAGATCAATGTGCCTACTCTAAAGAAAAAAGGACACTGGGCCAAAATTGCCCTAAAAAGCGACAGCCACACCAGCCAGCCATTCTGACTCTGGAGGATGACTAAGAAAGTCGGGGCTCAGATTCCCTCCCCAAGCTCAAGGTAACTTTTGAAGTGTTTCAAAAGTGATTATGGAAATCGAAAATGATGTGTTTGGAAAGAAGTCTCATGAAAAGATCAGTCAAGAAACATGGATGAATACATGTGTTCTGAAGCACGAAGTGAATGAAAGTCAGACAAATGCGTAAGAATTTGCTAACTTGTGGATGAAATATATATCCTATGATGTGCATAAAGTGAATAAATAGTAATGTAGAAGTGTTGAATAAAATTGAACATCAAAATACACATCATGTCCCATAGTAATCTACTTGAATTGATGTTAAACAGGGTCAGTTACTGTAGAAATGTTAGGATATGTTTGCACCATTCAAAGAAGTTAGTTTTCAGTACTAGGAAACAAATATGTATTTCAGGTGGATGAATATTACTGAGAATAATCTTGTGAAAAGTTGATTAAAAATCCAAATACATCAATATGAATGAATTTAGGGAGTGCATAATAAGACACATGTTATATATATATATATATATATATATATATATATATATATATATATATATATATATATATATTAAAAATAGCAATATATATGCCAATTGAAATTCATCATGAAATATATATCATCATCATATCCGAAAATATTCATTTTAATGAATATGGATTTTTATATAAGTTTGTTCAAATAGGAAGCTCACCCATGGGTTGAATTTTCAGTTCCAACATTGTTTAGGAGGAGTGATCACTTCTCACAATTTGTATGTGCCATGTCAGCCACCTCACGAGAATGTACGTGTGACACCAGGTAGGATTCTATATGTGCATATTAAAACACATGTGCTGAATAGGCTACTGAGAAAGGAAGACAGTAATTCATATATTTGTTAACTTTAAAAACACATGTAGAACTATTTCAATTAAAAATTGACTAGATTTATAACTCCTACCCTATGTATTTCAAAAGGCATGTCCAACTATACACCCTGCCTCCTCTGAAATGCTTGTATTTCTATTCTGTTTGGGTTATGTTTCTCCATCATATTAGGATTAGTAGTCAGAGTCTAGTAGGGAATGGGTTAGTGTCAGGGATTTAGTATTTCAAATATATGCTGCATAAAAATCTTCCCACTCTCATTCAGAACAATGCCTAGACATTACCCTCGTCCCAAGTAAGACACAATTAGAGGAGAAGAGTTAAAAATTCTGTGAATACATATCTGGAAATGAATATTCTCATGAGTTCACAACCTTGGAGGTCGTAGAGGAGTTTTCAAAAGTATGGGACAGGGTAAGCACTCCACAAACATGGAGCTCTGCTGCCCTAAAGACTTCTTGAGAAACTGCCTCTGAGGTTGGGCACTTGAAATATATGTTTTCGTAAGGAGCTTTCTTTGTACTGAGACCATCAAAGCTGGGTGTGCATCTATGCGACCTGGAGGACATGGTTTCATATTTTCCAATGAACATGAGGCAGCAGTGCTGAATTCTCTCTATGTAGGTAAACTCTGTCCACTGGGGCCTAAGTGTCTCTGCGTGTGGACTGTGAAGCCATTTGGTCATCCTCTACTTTTCCTGGTGTTTCTTGCTGCTGCACTGGGAGTTTGGTATTTGCTTATGAAGTAAAAAAAGATCACCTGGGACACAGTGCTTGAGGGAGTTCTGTCACGTGTGGTGGGTAAGGGTCTGCAAGAGAATATACCAACAATGCTTCTATTCCACAAAGCTTTTCCCCTTGACCATAGCAACATAATTCTCAACATTTCCCTGAAACCTCTCTATATAACAAGATGCCGTTACATATAAGGGTCTGGTGGTTGTACCATGTCAGTCACAAGGCATTTCGGAGCCAATGGAAGATCAACATGGCCCCACCACAGATGTTTCATCACACACCCCCCCTCCACTGCTCTAGGCCCACTACTCAGCAGGCTCCAATTTACTGGCATCTCTGTTCTACACCATTTTGATGAAACCTAGTCAATCAAGGTGCTGTCTGGTATACTCATGATCAGCAACCGGTTTTCCAAATTTTCTACAGTGCCACCTGGTCGTGGAAATTTCAATAATTTTATTGTATTTATCTAGCCATTTTTCACGGATGAAGTTGGAGGCACTGTGGATTTCAATTCGTACAGGAACCATTAAATGATGAGAAACCTCATTTCAATGAAAGCTCTGTAGAACTGTTACAGACAAGGCTTCCCAGGGAGTGGCCAAAATGTCACATAAAATCAGACCCACTGAGGTCTACAATGTGAGGTCCATGTGTGTTTTGACTGTCACCCGTGCCTGCCAAGTCTTTCAGAAAAAAAAAATCATGTGATATCCTGGCTGAGATTCCCAGTGCTCTGTGGAAAGCCACCCTGGGCCTAGATCTCAGTTTCCAAGGGAGACTCTCATGCGTGCCCTCCTAGAATCCCAACACAATACATGGCACAAGTTCTCTGAGATCAGATCCAGAATGCACTCTCTAAGTGTAATCACACCAGAGTTCAAGCCCATGTGGACCCAGGCATCTCCTTTAACTGCCACACAATGACCACAATTAAAACCAAAACACTCCCACATGGCCCTCATCTGTTTCCATATAGATACTCATCATAACCTCTGGCTGGATGTTTCCATGAGGGGCGCAGTCCAAGACAGTGTCCAAAATAAGCTCCCTTGCCCCTCATTTGCCTAAAGTCAGGGTGGCCTGGACATACTTCCTGTGAACCAGGAGTGATCAAATAGGCATGCCGTTAATACTGCAGCACTTCTTCAATTTGAGGCCTACTGAGTTAGAGGTATAGATTGTTTATGTGAATTAGAGTCATGAGAAAACCCAAGCACCTCTGCAGGGCTTTGAAGAACTCAATTGACACAAAGGATCCCTATTCTCACTTGATAGAGGTCAGGAACCTCACAGAGGAAAGCGAGACTTTATCCACAATGACTGGTCTATTTGCCATTTTGGTTTTAGATGCACACATGGGATCTTTCTTTAGATCCATCTGGTGCTGAGAATCTAAGCCACAAACTCACACAGGGCCAAGATGCTAATTCAGACACATCCCTTTCCAAAGCAATTAAGCAAAGAGCCACAGGTGATGCCCATTCATTTCCATTTGAAAACTGTTTACTTCAGGCTTCACAAAGGGGTGGCCAGAGCAAGAACTTCCTGACATTCAGTTCAACAGAACAATATATAAGCAAAATGCCCAAAGCAGGGTTTTTCCACTGAGAATTTCCTGGTCACACTGATATCTGAGTTTTTTGAGATGCTCGCCATTCCCTTCAGCTATCCAGTACATGACCATGTCACAGAGCTTGGAGGTGGTACATATGTTAGACACAAAACCATGAGCCTATCCTGCAGAGTGAACAGAATTCTTGAAGAAACCTGGAAATTAGAAATGTAGTAGGTTATGCCCATCTTTAAGTAAAGCCGCAATCCATTCATAAATTGGGCAGGATGAAATGGGAAGCTTTCTACTAGACAGGAAACATCCATTGATGCACTCTCTTTTCTAATGTCTACAACCACGGACACCATGGGATACACAGACATAGAATCACTCGCCTTTTCAAACGACTTACAAGAAACAGTTCACTCCAAACCATACAAACCACCTTTCCTTCCTATTCTCACAACATGAGACAAAATCACAAACTCACAACCACACCCACAAAGGCACCTCCTTACCCTAAGTAGGTCTGTGACTCTATGGAGTGTCCTCTGACTGGTGGGCCACACAATGTTCCCCCGAAATGTCCTGTCCTGTCTCAAATATGGTCTCCTTGGCCAACTCTATGAAGTTGTCAGGAGCCAGCAGTGGGCCACTACCTGCTTTTTCAGGAAAGGCCCCTCTTCAGAGCTGTCCTGGCTTTTGGCCATTCTAACATCAGTAGGTACAAAGAAAGACTGACTCTGTCCTTGGTAATTCCAAACAAGTGAACCCACTGGGACTGGTACTGGGACTGGCTCTGTGTGCCTGGCTTCCAGGATCCCAAGTTCAGAGAGTTCCATCACCAAGGGAGTAAGGTGAGGTCACTTCCTTCAGGAACTGAATTAGGTCACTGCCTTGGCAACCACTTTATCCTAACAGTTGCTTCCAAGTGTCTCATTAAATGGAGGCTTCCCCTACTTCCTGTGAAACATTCACAAGTTAGAATGGTATATCAACCATAGGAACCCGGTAATAGCTCTCCACACAGGCCTGGTTTGGTCCATCTCCTCTACATTGAGAAGAGAGGTTCTGATTCAGACACATCCCGTCATCCTGACCAGGTATTTTGCCATGGAAGATTACTTTTGCTTTCTCAGGTCCTCCATAGCTGACTACATATTCTCCAGGGATCATTTCTGTATTGAACTTGTGGTTCTAAACAGGTGAAAGATCCCCTACATTCCTGTATTGTAAGACCAACTCTGTCCCTGCTCTTCATTAAATTTACATTGAGGGAACAGTGTATTGTTAGGGTTAATAAAATGTTTGATGTTAGAAATCATTCTGCTGGATGTATAATGGTACTGGGAACCTGGGATATTTTTAAAAATATAGAGGTGAAATATATAAATGAAAAAAGGATGTCTAGGTAATTTTGAAGCCCAGAGAGGCAATGGGCCCTTCATTGGGATACTTAGCTTTGATTTATGTTGTGCACAGATATCTCAGATAAATCGATATGCAATGGCATAGGACCTTGTACCTTGGATGATTAAAATTCGAAGAGAACATCCAGTCAAAAAGGGAGAGTCGGTAGGATTAGATAGATATTCGGTAGGTTAACAAAGAGTGAGTATAGGATTTGGAACAAAAGTTCTTTAGCAATAGGGTTTGGGTTAAAGTGTGAAAGTAAATATCAGCCCACTTGAAGGGTCAGTCGCAATGATGAACAGGGGAAAATATGTAGGAAAGCAGATATCAATAGAGATATTACAAAATCAACAAGTGGGCCAAGGACCTGAACAGACACTTCTCAGAAGAAGACATACAATCAATTAATAAGTATATGAAAAAATTCTCACCTTCTCTAGCAGTCAGAGAAATGCAAATCAAAACCACCCTAAGATACCATCTCACTCCAGTAAGATTGGCAGCCATTAGGATGTCAAACAATAATAAGTGGTGGCAAGGATGTGGGGAAAAGGGTACACTTGTACATTGCTGGTGGGACTGCAAAATGGTGCGGCCATTATGGAAAGCAGTATGGAGATTCCTGGAAAAGCTGGGAATGGAACCACCATTTGACCCAGCTATCGCCCTCCTTGGACTATTCCCTGAGGACCATAAAAGAGAATGCTATAGGGATACTGCCACATCAATGATCATAGCAGCACAATTCACAAAAGCCAGACTGTGGAACCAACCTAGATGCCCTTCAATAGATGAATGGATAAAAAAAATGTGGCATCTATACACAATGGAGTATTATGCAGCACTAAAAAATGACAAAATCATGGAATTTGCAGGGAAATGGATGGCATTAGAGCAGATTATGCTAAGTGAAGCTAGCCAATCCTTAAAAAACAAATGCCAAATGTCTTCTTTGATTTAAGGAGAGCAAGTAAGAACTGAACAGAGGGAAAGAGCATGAGGAAAATATTAACATTAAACTGAGACAAGTGATGGGAGGGAAAGGGAGAGAGAAGGGAAATTGCATGGAAACAGAAGGAAACCCTCATCGTTATACAAAATCACATATACAAGGTTGTGAGGGGAAAGGGGGGGGAAGGGAGAGAACGGAACAATAACAGATGAGGTAGAGAGGGAAAATGAAAGGGGAGGGGAGGGGGGATAGTAGGGGATAGGAAAGTCAGCAGAATACAACAGTCACTAATATGGCATTATGTAAACATTGTGAATGTGTAACTGATGTGATTCTGCAATCTGTATTTGGGGTAAAAATGGAAATGCATAACTCACTTGAATCAAATTTATGAAAGATGAAAAAAATAAAAATTTTAAAAAGTACTAAATTGGCTCATCCTAACATTAAAAAAAGAGATATTACAAAATCAGGCAAAGTATAAAGTGAGTGATATGATTAGATATTTTCAACAGGGTTGATTTTGAATATATAATCTTAGGAAGAAACAAATATGTAGTCACCAATAGGATTGATATTTGAGAGCATTAGGCAACCTGAACATGGAAGTAATCCATGTTCACTTTCCATTTAGGCTTTAGTACAATAATAAGTGTGAACTTTGCATTTTGTGTCCAGAATATTACTGTGATAAAATGTATATGTAGATTAGGTGACATCAGTATTTCTTTCACCATTTCTGTGAGTAATATTTTGAAGACATATACGTAAGTATTGGTTGTACAAAAAGCTGTACCCTGTGTCTATGTATATACAGATAATTCATGAATAGACCATACTGTGAATAAATAGTATAGCTGGTTCCACTTTAAATAATGGATTGAATTCATATTCACAAAGGAGTGGTCTGAGGCAAAAACCTTCCTGAAATTCAGGGCAACAGAACAATAGGTAAACAAAACGCACAAAGCAGGGTTTCTCCACTGAGACTTTCCTGGTCACACTGATATCTGAGTTTTCCTAGATGCTCGCCTTTCCCTTCAGCTATCCAGTACATAGCCATATCACATAGCTTTGAGGTAGTACATATCTTGGTCACAAAACAATGAGGCAATTCTGGAGAGTGTCCAGAATTCAGGATGTAAACAGAAACTTTGGAAGATAGCAGGTTTTGCCCTTCAATAAGGAAAGCCGCAGTCCATTAATAAATCGGGCAGGATGAATGTTGCGAAGCTTTCTCCTAGACAGGACACATCCATTGATGCATTTTCTTTTCTAATGTCTACAACCACGGACAGAGTGGGATACACAGACATAGAAGCACTCGCCTTGTCAAAGGACTTACTAGAAACAGTCCACGCCAATTCAAACAAACAGCCTTTCTTACATCTTCTCAGAACCTGAGAAAAAAACCATACACACACCTACACCCACAAAGGCACCTCCTTTGTGGAGTGTCCTCTGAATGGTGGGCCATACTATATTCGCCAAAAATGGCCTGTTGTATCTCAAATCTGGTCTCCTTGGCCAACTCTGTGCAGTTGTCAGGAGCCAGCGGTGAACCAATACCTGCTTTCTCAGGAAAGGCCTTTCTTCACAGCTTTCCTGGCATTTGGCCATCCTCACATCTGTTGGTACTAAGAAAGACTGACTCTGTCCTTGGTAAATTGAAACAAGTGAGACCACAGGGACTGGGACTGCAACTGGCTCTGGGTGCCTCTCTTCCTGGATCCCAAGTTCAGAGAGTTCCATCACCAAGGAAGTGCAGTGAGGTTACTTCCTTCAGGAACTGAATGAGGTCACTGCCTTGGCAACCTCTTTGTCCTAACAGTTACTTCTAAGGGTCCCATGAGATGGAGTCTGTCCCTACTTTCTGTCACACTTTCACAAGTTAGAATGGTATATCAACCATTGGCACCTGGGAAGAGCTCTCCACACAGGCCTGATTTGGTCCATCTTCTCTACATTTAGAAGATAGAGGTTGATTCAGACACATCCATTCATCATGATCAGGTTGTTTACCATAAAAGATGACTTTTCCTCTATCAGGTCCTTCATAGCTGCCTACATCTTCTCCAGGGATCATTTCTGCATGGACCTTTGATGTTCTCAGAAGGTGGAAGATCCCCTACATTCCTGTATTGTAAGACTAACTCTGTCCCTCCTCTTTTGTAAAGTTAGATTGAGGGAAGAGTGTATGTTTAGGGTTAATAACATGTTTGATTTGGGTTAGGAATCTCTCTGCCGCATGAATAATGGTATTGGGAACCTGTGATATTTACAAGAATATATAGGTGAAATGTAAGTATGAAAACAGAAATCTAGGTAAGATTCGAAGTCAGAAGGGCATTGGGTCCTTGAGTGGGATTCTTAGGTTTGAATTATGTTCTGCATATATGTCTCCGATAAATTGAAATACAATGGTTTAGGACCTTATACCTTGGATGATTAATTGTCGAAGAGAACATCGAGTCAAAAAGCAATAATCAGTAAGATTAGGAAGATAGTCAGTAGGTTTAGAAATAAAAGTGAGTATAGGATTTAGACCAAAATTTCTTTAGCAATAGGGTCTCGGGTAGACATTGAATGTAAATGTCAGCATATGTGAAGTGTCAGACACAATGATGAACTGCGGAATATATGTAGGAAAGCAGATATCAATAGAGATATAAGGAAATCAGGCAAAGTATAAACTGAGTGATAGAATTAGACATTTTCAACAGCCTTGAAGTTGAATATATAATCTTAGAAAGAAACAAATATGTAGTCACCAATAGGATTTACATTTGAGAGCATTAGGCAACCTGGACATGGTTGTTTTTAGTAATTCATGCTCACTTTCCATTTAGGCTTTGATACAATCATGAGGGTGACCTTTGTTTTTTGTGTCCAGAATATTACTGTGATAAAAAAAGAAATATATATATATATATATATATATATATATATATATATATATATATATATATACACACACACACACACACATATATAGATAGATAAGGTGACATGAATATTTCTTCTACCATTTCTGGGAGCAATGTTTTGAAGAGGTATAAATTAATATTGGGGGAACAAAGAGGTGTACACTGTGTCTAAGAATATAGAGATAATGCATTAATAGACCATACTGTGAATAAATAACATACCTGGTTCCAACTTTAATAATGGATTGAATTGAAATGTGAAAATGTACAGGAAATCTTATATTGATATACACACATTTATTCCAACCACTTATACATCTAATGGTAATATTAATGTTATGGTTTATCTTGAAGAGTGTGTGGGTTTAGCTTCAAAATTGATTATGGAAATCGAAAATAATGTGTTTGGAAAGAAGTCTCATGAAAAGACCAGTCAAGTAACATGGAGGAATACATGTGTTCTGAAGCAGAAAGTGATTAAAAGTGAAACAAATTCCTATAATTTTGTGAACTTGTGAATGAAATATATATCCTATGATGTGCAAAAACTGAAGAAATAGTAATGTACCAGTGTTGAATTAAAATGAACGTCAAAATAGACATCATGTCCCCTAGGAATCTATTTGCATTGATGTTAAACTGGGTCAGTTACTGCAGAAATATTAGGATTTGTAAGCACCATTGATTGAAGTTAGTTTTCAGCACTGGGAAACAAATATGTATTTCAGGTAGATGATTATTTCTGAGAATAATCTTGTGAAATGTTGATTATAAATCCACATACATGAACATGAATGAATTTATGGAGTGTATATAAGACACATATATTTCATATTTTATAAAATCTGTAGAGTGTATATATATATATATATATATATATATATATATATATATACACAAAAAAAAACCACAAAAATTCATTAAAAAGTATCAATATATATATGCCAATCGTAATTCATCATGTAATATATATCATCCACAGAAGCAAAAATATTTATTTTACTAAACATGGGTTTATGTATAATATTGTTCTAATAGGAAGCTCACCCATAGTTTGAATTTTCAGTTCCAACAGCGTTTAGGAGCACTGATCTCTTCTTACAATTTGTTTCTGCCAAGTCAGCCAACTCATAAAAATATATGTGTGATACCAAGTAGGAATCTATATGTGCATATAAAAAGTACAAGTGCTGAGTAGGCTACAGAGAAAGGGAGACAGGAATTCACATATTTGTTAACTTTAAAAACGCATGGAGAGAGCTGCGGATGTGGCTCAAGTGGTAGCGTGCTCGCCTGGCATGCCTGCGGCATGGGTTCGATTCTCAGCACCACGTGAAAACAAAGATGTTGTGTCCGCCGATAACTAAAAAATAAATATTATAGAATTCTCTCTCTCCTCTCTCACTCTCTCTTTAAAAAAAACACATGGAGGACTATTTCAATTAAAAATTGAGTAGATTTATAAAACCGACCCTTTATCATGCAAGAGGGAAGTCCAACTATACACCATGCTTCCTCTGAACTGCTTGTATTTTCATTCTTTTGGGGTATTTTTCTCCATCATATTAGGATTAGTAGTCAGAGTCTAGTAGGGTATGAGTTAGTGTCAGGGATTCAGTATTTCGAATGGAAAATTGGAAAATGGATCAATGTGTATGCAAATGTGTACTACAAAAAAATTTTCCCACTCTCATTCAGAACAATGCCTTGACATTACCTTCACCCCAAGTAAGACACAATTAGAGGAGAAGAGTTAGAAAATCTTTGAATACATATCTGAAATTGAAAATGCTTAGGGTTCACAACCTTGGAGATTGTAGAGGAGTTTCCAAAAGTAAGGGACAGTGTAAAAACTCTACAAACATGGAGATTTGCCTGCCTAAAGACGTCTGGAGAAACTGCCTTTAGGTTGGGCACTTGAAATATATGTTGCTGTCAGGAGCTTTAGCTTCCTTTCTAGTGAGACCATCAAAGCTGGGTCTTCATCTCTGTGATCTGGAGGACATGGTTTATAATTTTCCAATAAACATGAAGCAGCAGTGCTGAATTCTTGCTTTGTAGGTAATCTGTGGCCACTGGGGGCTAAGTGTCTCCCCATGTGGACTGCGAAGCCATTTCATCATCCTCCACTTTTCATAATGTTTCTTCCTGCTGCACTCGGAGTTTGGTATTTGCTTCACGAAATACAAGGAGTTCAACTGGGACACAGAGCTGCAGCGAGTTCTGTCACGTGTGGTGGATCAGGGTCTGCAGGAGAATGCACCAACAGGGCTTGTATACCACATAGGATGCCCCCTTGACCATAGCAACCTGATTCTGAACATTGCCCTGAAACCTCTCCATATAACAAGTTGCCTTTACATATAAGGGTCTGCTCGCTGCACCATGTCAGTCACAAGCCATTTGGAAGCCAATGGCAGATCCACATGGCCCCACCTCAGATGTTTTATCACACATTTGCTCACTACTGCTCTAGGCCCACTACTCAGCAGGATCCAAATTACTGAGATCTCTGTTTTACACCATTTTCATCAAAACCAGTCAATCAAGGCACTGTCTGGTACACTCGTGATCAGCAACAGGACATCCAAAGGTTCTTCATTGCCACCTGGTCATTGGAATTTCAAAAATTTCATGGTATTTATCTAGCAAATTTTCAATTATGAAGTTGGAAGCACTATGGCTTTCAAATCATTCAGGAATCATTCAATGGTGAGGAAGCTCATTTCAATGAAAGCTTTGGAGAACTCTCACAGGCAAGGCTTCCCAAAGAGTGGCCTAAAGGTCACATGAATCCAGGCCCATCGAGGTCTACAATTGAGGTCCATGTGTGTTTTGACTAGCAAATATGGCTTCCAAGTCTTTCAGAATAAAATAATGTGATATCCTGGCTGAGATTCCCAGTGCTCTGTGGAAAGCCACCCTAGGATTAGATCTCAGTTTCCAATGGAGACTCTCATGCGTGGCCTCCTAAATTCCCAACACAATTCATGGCAATACTTCTTTGATGATTGATCCAGAACTCAGTGTTTAAGGGGAATGACACCAGAGTTCAAGCCCAGGTGGATCCAGTCATCTCTTCCAACTGCCACATGAATGACTACACTTAAAACCAAAACATTCCCACATGGTCCTTACCTTCTTCCATATAGACACTCATCATTACCTCTGGCTAGAGTTTTTCATGTGGGACGCATCCCAAGAGAGTGTCCAAAATAATCTTCCTTGCCCCTCATTTGTCTAAAGTCAGGGTGGCATCGTCACCCTTCCTGTGAACCTGGAGTGATCCAATAGGCCTGCCATGAATACTGCTCTGCTTCTTCAATTTGAGTCCTACTGACTCTCAGGGATAGATTCTTTAAGTGATTTGGAGTCACAAGAAAACACAAGCACCTCTGCAGTTCTTCAAAGAACTCATTTGACTTAAAGGATCCCTATTCTCACTTGACAGAGGTCAGAATCCTAACAGAGGAAGGCAAGAGACTGATCAACAATGACAGATTTTTGGCCATTTTGGTTTTGATTGCACACATGGAATCTATCCTTAGATCCATCATGTGCTGAGAATCTAAGCCACAACCTCATACAGGGCCAAGAGGCTGATTTAGACACATCCTTTTACAAGCAATTAAGCAAAGAACCACAGGTGATGCCCATTCATTTCCATTTGAAAATTGTTTTCTTCAGGCTTCACAAAGGGGTGGCCTGAGGCAAAGACCTTCCCGACATTCAGGACAACAGAACCATAGGTAAGCAAATGAACCAAAGCAGGATTTCTCCACTGAAAATTTACTGGTCACACTGATATCTGAGTTTTCTAAGATGTTCCCATTCTCTACAGCTATCAAGTATATAGACATGTCTCAGAGCTTGGAGGTGGTACATATCTTGGAAACAAAACCATGAGCCTATTCTGGAGAGTGGCCAGAATTCAGGAAGAAAACAGGAACTTAGGAATTTAGTAGGTGTTGCCCATCCATAAGGCAAACCACAGTCCATTCTTTAATTAGGCAGGATGAATGCTGGGAAGTTTTCTACTAGACAGGACACATCCTTTGATGCCTTCTCTTTTCTAATGTCTACAACCACGGACACAGTGGGATACTCAGACATAGAAACACTAGCCTTGTCAAACGACTTACTAGAAACAGGCCACTCCAACCCAAACAAACAGCCTTTCCTACCTATTCCCAGAACATGAGAGAAAACCACAAACTCACTCCACACCCACAAAGGCACCTCCTTAACCCAAGTAGGTCTGTGACTATCCGGAGTGTCCTCTAACTGGTGGGCCATACTATGTTCCCCTGAAATGGCCTGCCCTTTCTCAGATCTGGTCTCCTTTGCCAACTCTGTGAAGTTGTCAGGAGCCAGTGGTGAACCAATACCTGCTTTCTCAGGAAAGGCCCCTCTTCAGAGATCTTCTGCCATTTGACAATGCTCATATCAGTCGGTACCAAGGAAGACTGACTCTGTCCTTGGTAAATCCAAACAAGTGAGACCACTGGGACTGGGACTGGGACTGGCTCTGGGTGCCTGGCTTCCTGCATCACAATTTCAGATTTTTTGATGACCAAGGAAGAGAGGTGAGGTCACTTCCTTCAGGAACTGAATGAGGTCACTACATTGGCCACCACTTTGTCCTAACAGTTGCTTCGAAAGGTCCCATGAAATGGAGGCTGCCCCTACATCCTTTGACACTTTCACAAGTTAGAATGGTATATCAACCATAGGCAAATGGAAACAGCTCTCCACACAGGCATGGTTTGATCAGTTCTCTACATTAAGAAAGGAGAGGCTGATTCAAACACATCTCTTCATACTGACCCGGTTGTTTGCCATGGAATATGACTTTTTCCCTCTTAGGTCCTTCATAGCTGCCTGCAACTTCTTAAGGGTATAATTTCTGCATGGTCCTTTGATGTTCTCAGCAGGTGGAAGAGCCCCTACATTACTGTATTGTAAGACAAACTCTGTCTCGGCTCTTCTGTAAAGCTAGTTTGAGGGAACAATGTATGGTTAGGCTTAATAACATGTTTGATTTGAATTAGGAATCATTCTGCTTAATGAATAATGGTATTGGGAACTTGTGATATTTACAAGAATATATTGGTGAAATATAAGTTTGAAAACAGAAATCTAGATAAGATTTGAATCCAGGAAGGGCATTGGGCTGTTGATTGGGATACTTAGCTTTGAATTATGTTCTGCAAAGATGTCTCAGATAAATCAATATACAATGGCATAGGACCTTGTACCTTGGATGATTGATTGTCGAAGTGATCATCCAGTCAAAAAGGGATAGTCTTTAGGATTAGGAAGATAGTCGGTATGTTAGACAAAAGAGTAATATAGGATTTGGACCAAAAGTTCTTTAGCAATAGGGTTTCAGATAGAGAGTGAATGTAATGTCAGCACATGTGAAGAGTCAGTCACAATGATGAACTGGGGAAAATATGTAGGAAAGCAGATATCAATAGACATTAGGAAATCAGACAAAATATAAAGTGACTGATAGGATTAGTCATTTTCAAGAGGGTTGAGGTTGAATATATTATCTTAAGAAGAAACAAATATGTAGTCACCAATAGGATTGATTTGAGAGCATTAGGCAACCTGGACATGGATGTGTTTAGTAATCCATGCTCACTTTCCATTAGGCTTTGGTGAAAGGTTAATAAAATAGGTACTTGTTACTTACTGTTTTTCTGTATGCTTAACAAAACACTGTTGAAGTCTTGAGGACTGTTTGCTAATCTTGTTTCCAGAATGTGCTGTCCCCAACTGCCAAACTGCAAATGTATACCCTCACCCGTTTGCACGCAAACCACCCACTTGCCCTGACCAATCAATAAACTTCCCTCCCTGCCCTCTCCAAGGAAAGCATATAAGCTCTGCTTAAGCTGTTCTCATTGCTCTCTGCTCTATTCAAGTGAGCTCTGAGCCCCAGAATGCTGGACCCATAATAAACCATTTACTGTTGAAGGAGACATTCTCTTGGTGGTCGCTTCCTCCGATGCTTGCCCGACCTTTACATCTGGAGGCACCAGCAAGATCCGACAGCGGCGGATGAAAGATCCCCAAGGGGCTCCTTTCAGGGTAAGTAAGGCAACTCTTTTTGGTTTTAGGTTTCAGGTTAGGGCTTGGCAAAATGGCTATGGGTGATGAGCGTGAGCTCTCTCTGACAGAGGCTGACATACGTGTCACAGAGCCACAGGCCACGTCCCTGGGGGATGCCCCAGAGGACTCAGGAAATCGAGGAACAATAGTCTCCTTGACTCAGTGATATTTTGCTTTGGATTCGGTATTGCCAGCCCATCAGGTTTTGCCGGCTACTCAGGCCTGGCCTCAGTATTGGACGTCCAATGCCTGACTTTATTGTCTTGTCTTGTCAGTGTAGTGTGTCGTTGCTTTCACTGTTTGTGTATCTCTCATTTTGGGACAGAGAACTTCAACACCTCTCTTCCTGACCCTTGATCACTGGAACAAAGTCCGCTTAAGGGCCCAGAATCTTTCTTTTTCAGTAAATCGCTGGACCTGGCAGACCCTCTGTGCCTCAGAAAGACCCACCTTTGGAGTTGGATAGCCCCTAGAAACATCTACGTCCCACTAATTCGAAAAGTCAGAGATTTTGTATTTCAACCGGGGCCACATGGACATCCAGATCAACAGCCATATATCTCAACTTTGCAGGACCTCTGCAAATCTCCTCCTCCTTGGGTGAAGCTTTTCCTTGTCTCTGCCCCCGCTCCTACTCCTTCCACCATGATTCTATCTCTCAAACCCTCTGCTCCTCCTCCTCCACCCTCTCTTCTCCCTGAGTCTCAAGACTCTACTGGACTCTCCTCGCCTTCTTATCCGCTGCCCTCGTCCACCAACCCCCAACAACCTCTAAGTGATTCCCCTGCTGCTGACTCAGCCTCTCCGCCACTGGAGGAAGCTAGGCCAGCCCAGCGCCCACCAAATGACTCCCCCTTGTCACACACACAGCCCCTCCTTCCCTGGAGGAAGCTGGCCTGGCAAAAAGAACTCAAAGAACTCCCTGGCGTTTTCAAACCTGCCTACTTGGGATGACTGCCAACAAATCCTAGGGATTCTCTTCATGACAGAGGAATGAGAGAGAAACTTCCTGGAAGCTAGAAAAAAAAAATAGCCTCGGACCAGATGGGTGACCAACACAACTTCCCAACATAATCAAAGCCGGCTTCCCCTTGAACTTACCCAACTGGGACCCCGACACCTTTGAAGGTAGGGAGCATCTGTCCACTTATTGCCGGGCCCTAATAGTGGGTTTCCAACCGGCCGCTAGGCAACCAAATAATTTGGCCAAGGTAAGAGAGATTATTCAAGGGCCTGATGAACATCCCTCTATGTTTCTAGAGAGAATTATGGAGGCATATAGGAGATATACTCCTTTCGATCTTCAGGCAGAGGATCAAAAGGCATATGCCATGATGGCCTTCATTGGGCAAGCTGATCTGGATATTAAAAGAAAGTTACAATACTTAGATGGATTACAAGATATGACTTTGAGAGATTTAGTCAGAGTAGCCGAGAAAGTATCCTATAAGAGAGAAACAGAGAGAACGAAAGGGAGCAAAGGGAGGATGAGAGATGAAAAAGACAGATTAAGGTATTAACTAATGTCCTGGTCACAACAATAAATAGGCCAGAAATTAAGAAACAGGGAGACAAGAAGTGATACCTGGGTCCCCTCCAGAGGCCACCGTTGGCCTCAGATCAATGGGCCTACTGTAAAGAAAAAGGACACTGAGCCAAAGAGTGCCCTAGAAAGAGAAAGCCACGCCAGACAGCCTTTCTGACTCTGGAGGTTGACTAAGAATGTCGGGGCTCAGATCCCTTCCCCGAGCTCAGGGTAACTTTTGAAGTGAAGGGGACCCCATAAACTTTGAAGTGGATACAGCAGCAGTATACTCAGCCCTTAAGGCCCCACTGGGCCCTCTATCAAATAAAAGATCTCTAGTTCAAAGGGCTAACAGCAGTAAATATCAGACTTAGACAACTAAGAGGACCATGGACATGGGGAAAGACAAAATCCAACATTCCTTCCTAGTAATCCCAGAATGCCTGGCCCCATTGATGGGCAGAGATCTGCTCAGTAAGCTCCGGGCCAAACCAACTTTTAACCCCGAAGGCCCCAAAATGAAATTTCTAAATCCTTCATTAAAAACTCCTATAGTCATGGCTTTATAAATGTCAGTCGAAGATGAACATCCACTTTTCACACACCCCAAGACTGATCAAACAGGCAAGCTACCCCAGAAATGGATAACAGATTACCCAGATGCCTGGGCAAAATTGTTGGGTTAGGCCTAGCCATGAAACAACCTCCAAGAACAGTGGAGTTAAAAACCTCAGCCTCCCCAATCAATGTCAAACAACATCCTCTGAGCAAAAAAGGTAAAGATGGGATAAGGCCCCATATTCAGAAATATCTGGCCTTAGGGTCGTAAGGCCCTGTCAATCGGCCTGGAACACTCCCCTGCTACCGGTAAAAAATCCAGGAACTGGGGACTATCCCCCATACAAGACCTAAGAGAGATCAACAACAGAGTGCAGGAAATTCATCCCATGGTAAATAATTCATACAATCTGCTTATCACTCTGAACCCTGAGTAGAAATGGTATGGACATAAAGATGCTATCTATTGCATGCCTCTGCATAAAGACAGTCAGTTGCTGTTTGCTTTTGAGTGGGTAGACCCAGAAACCGGAACGTATGGTAAACTAACATGGACTAGACTCCCACAGGGGTTCAAAAACTCCCCCACTCTCTTTGATGAAGCCCTCCACAGAGATGTCAACAACTTCAGACCTATGCACCCTGAAGTCACCCAGCTTCAATACGTGGATGACCTGCTACTGCAGCCAACACCAAGGAAAACTGTGAGTCTGGGAACCAAGCACTATTATATAAGCTTGCTCAACTCGGGTATAGAGCTTCTTCCAAAAAACCCCAAATTTGCCAGCAAGAAGTAGTCTTCCTGGGCTATTCCCTTAGGGGTGGTAAACGATGGCTCACTGAGCCCAGAAAACAAACGGTTGTCCAGATACACCCCCCCCCCCAGCAGCAGACAACACAGAGAGTTTCTTGGGACTACTGGGTTTTGCAGGTTATGGATTCCTGTGTTTGCGTCCTTAACTTCTCCTTTATACCCGCTGTTAAAGGGAGATGCCCAATTCCAATGGACCCCTGAGCACCAGCAAGCTTTTGATAACATCTAACAACACTGGCACTGAACTCCTCAAGTTCACTGAGCCAAGCCTGCAATTTCAGAAATCCCTACACTACGTTAAAAATGTACATCAATTCACACACCTTGGTTCAAAGAAACTGCAGGCATTCCTGAAGGATCAAGAACAGAGTTTTCCACTAACCGACTCACAGCGAAAGGACATAACTGAACGGGTAACAAAACCCTGTCCGTTCTGTCAATAGGTTAATGCTTACCCTTCCAAGCTTCCTGCAAAATAGCACCTATGAACAACCAGACCAGGACAATTCTGGGAAGTGGACTTTACTGAAATTAAGCCAGCGAGGTATGGACTTCAATATCTCCTAGTGTTTGTAGATATATTTTCAGGATGGATTGAAGCCTTCCACACAAAAAAAGGCACAAATGGTGGTAAAAAATCCTGAAAGATATTTTTCCATGATACGGCCTACCTAAGGGTATATTGTCTGATAATGGACCGGCGTTCATGGCCCAGGTAAGTAGGGTGTTAGGCAGGACCCTGGGAATAAATTGGAAGTTACATCGTGCTTATAGACCCCAGAGCTCAGGACAGGTTAAAAAAAATTAATAGAACCATTAAAGAGACCTTAACGAAATTAAGCTTAGAGAGGGCATCAAAGGTTGGACTATGCTCCTGCCTTATGCACTGTTTCATGCAAGAAATACTCCCTCTGTTTCTTTGAGTAACCTCACCTCCTATGAAATTCTCTATGGGGCCCCTCCTCCAGTAAGGACCTAACCCCAACTCTAAGACCTACCGATCCCTTCCATACCCCCTTGCTTGACAAACTTAAAGCTCTTGAAAGAACTCAGCGATACCTGTCAAACCAGCTGGCCACTGCCTACCAACCTGGTGAAGAGGAGACTCCACATCGATATCAAATAAGAGACTTCGTCTACATAAGATGACTTCAGGTGTCATCCCTGGAACCCCGATGGACAGGACCATACCAGGTGCTACTTATAAAACCTACAGTGGTAAAGGTAGATGGAATCACTTCCTGGATCCTAATTCTCATCTCAAGCCTGCGCCCTGTCCAGACTCTGGCTTGAAAGTGGAAAAGACTGGTAACCCTTTCAAATTGCATATTGTCCATGTGGATAAGGCTATAGACTCTCCCCTTGGCCACCACTAGTCCTAACCATCATCAGCCCATTCAGCAGCGATGGCTGATCACAAATCCTATTAGACAAGAAGTATGGTCTGTCTTGCATACAGCCCCCTTAGGGACCTGGTGGCCATCTCTCCACCCAGATATTTGTCAGCTGAGTATACGTCTTTCCAATTGGGATATCTCTGATGAAGAGGATCCCATTAAAATTTCATTAAATTTCTTCCGTACCATAGATAATGGAAACAAACATTATGGATGTAGGGACATGCAAGTCTGATGCAGGTTGGCTAGCCTAGATTACTATGTTTGCCCGGTGGACTATCAAAGCCACAAACAACCACGGCTGTGTGGGGGAAAAGCCGTCTTCTTCCGTAAGTCATGGGGATGTGAGCATACAGGGGCTGCCTGGTGGAACCCAAACTCCTCATCAAATTCAGTTCACAGCATTGGCCATATTACCAATTAGACAACCAAAACCGATGGCCCGCAGAGGGGTGTCTAGATCCTCAAATTCTGTGTGACTTTTTCAACTTCGGCAAGTGCTCAAAAGGATGGAAGAAAATTCCCCTATGTGTATGCCTTTTCCCTCCTTTGCTCACATCATGAACTATGTTTCTCCAATAGATCCTTCTGTTCCAGACTCTCTGCTGTCACTCTCACATCAACAACCTGATTTCTCCCCTCCAATTACTAGATCAAAAACCCAAACCTCTGCTGGTTCTCAGACCATTGCCCCCTTGCTGAGGTAGCAGGTACTGAGGTACCCTTCCACCCACTCACTCCTCTCTTCTCCTGTCAGTGCCCACACCGGGTCCCACCAGGTCCTCTTACCAGCTAACCCAAAGCTCAAACCAGCTGAGGAGTGCCCTCAGACGCCTATCCAAGTTGTAATGAAAATGGCCTTTAAAGTTGCTTTGTCATCACTAAAAACAGGTTACTAAGAATTTAATGTCCCTCACAGGCTTTTTGGGATACTCACTCCTGTCTTCCCATCTGCTCTACCTGTTCTACTGCTCACGTTTTGTTGCCAGGAAAATTCCAAACCCTTTTCCCATTATTCTTTTATATCTCTTTTTCCTCATTCTCAGAACCACAGAACTGCTCTCACCCCCCGCCTTCCCCGTCTTCCCCTCTGTACCAGGCCCACAGAAAAATCTGAAATGGCCTTCTCCAGAAGTCTTCATCGTGGCTGACTTTAGGACTTTCATCAACAAAGTCCCTATAAAAGAGTTCAGTGTACATAAACTTCCTCTTTTCGTGTTGCTCTGTTATACTTGGCCACTGGCTGGAAAAATCAGCACTTCTAAGCTAGACACCCCCTTACTAGTTTTTCACAAAATATGTGAACAAGGCCTCTGGCCTTGAGCTCAGGCTTCCAGAGATGGCTATATTTCCAAGATAAAGAAGTTACCAACTGGGCTCCATGGTAACAGCTGGCAGGGAGAAAATAAAAGAGAAGAAAAAAGCTCTCCCCCTCCCAGATGTCCTTAAAAAGTTATCTTTCCCAGAGAAGAGGAAAATAAAAACAGAACCAAAAACTGCTTTTTGTGAACTTCTGCAGACTGTAAATTTCTGAGTCTTTTCTCTTACATGTTGGGTACAAAATTCTGAAACTACCTAAACTTGGGATTCAGGGGATTAATTGATTACAATAGAAGCAATGCCCTCTATATCCGGTTGCAACCAAATAGGACTGTTTCCCTGTCTTCGGTGCTATCTTAGGTGCCTTGCCTTGTCCATACCTACAACAGTATAATTCTATATACTTAAACATTGTTTATTCATAGAATTATCAACAGATGTGATTAATTATGTAATGGTGCAGATGTTTCCCCGAGTGCTCTATAATGAGGCAGGATCATTTAAATTTCAAATAGGGGGGCATACAACCCGGTTCTGCTGGCAACCTGTATCTTGCACTTTAGCCATCCTATGAGGAATAGTAGTTGCTGCAGAGGTGGGCACAGGTACCACTGCCCTAATCCATGGGACACAACAAATGACCCAATTAGAAGCAGCAATACACCAAAACTTAAAGATATTAAAAAACCACCATCACAGCTTTACAAGAATCTTTAACCTCTCTCTCTGAAGTTGTTTTACAGAACAGGCGAGGGTTCGACCTCCTCTTCATGAGAGAAGGGGCCTTTGTCCTGCATTGAGGGAAGAATGTTGTTATTATGCCTACCATACTGGAGTTGTAAAAGAATCTATGATTAAATTGAGAAGAAGCATTGAAGAGCATCAACAAGAGAGAGAGGCCCAAAAAGGGTGGTTTGAGTCTTGGTTCACAGAGTTCCCCTGGTTAACTACGCTTTTATCAGCCCTGGCCGGTCCCTTAATAATCCTCACATTATTGCTAACTGTAGGACCCTGTTTGCTCAACCGTGTAATTTCCTTTCTCCAAGCTCAAATTGGACAAGTTAAACTTATGGTAATCAGAAATCAATATACCACACTAGCAGACATAAAATGTGACATCCCCAATGATCACTATTATGATTTAATGTAACCAAAAGAAAGTGGGGAATGAAAGGTAAATAAAATAGGTAATTGTCACTTCCAGTTTTACGGTATGCTTAACAAAACACTGTTGATATCTTGAGAACTGTTTGCTAATCTTGTTCCCTGAATGTGCTGTACCAACTGCAAAACTGCAGAATGTACTCCCTCACCCATTTGCACGCAAACTACCCACTCGCCCTGACCCATCAATAATCTTCCCTCCCTGCCCTCTCCAAGGAAAGTATATAAGCTCTGCTTAAGCTGTTCTCAGGGCTCTCTCCTCTATTCAAGGGAGCTCTGAGCCCCAGCATGCTGGACCCCCATAAACTTTTGGCTGTTGCATTAGACAGTCCCTGGTAGTCTCCTCCTCCGATGCTCGCCTGACATTTACATTGGTAAAATAATAAGTGTGACCATTGCTTCTGTGTCCAAATGTACAAATTAATATTGGGGGTACAAATAGGTGTACCCTGTGATATGAATATAGAGATAATGCATGAATAGGCAATACTGTGAATAAATAATAAAATGGGTTCCAAATTTAATAATGGATTCAATTGATATCTGAAAATATACAGGAAATCTTATATTGATACACATACATTCATTCCAACCAGTTATACATCTAAACGTTATATTAGGATTATGGTTTGTCATGAAAAGTGTGTGAGTTTTGCTTCAAAACTGATTATGAAAGTTGAAAATAATGTGTTTGGAAAGAAGTCTCATGAAAAGACCAGACAAGAAACCTGGAGGAATCCATGTGTTCTGAAGCAGGAAGTTATTGAAAGTGAAACAAATGCCTATAAGTTTGCTAATTTGTGGATGAAATATATATCCTATGATGTGCATAAATTGAAGAAATAATAATGTACCAGTGTTGAATAAAAATGAACGTCCAAATACACATCATGTCCCATAGTAATCTACTTGCATTGATGTTAAACTGGGTCAGTTACTGTACAAATATTAGTATTTGTATGCAACATTAACTGAAGTTAGTTTTCAGTACTGGAAACAAATATGTATTTCATGTGGATGAATATTTCTGAGAATAATCTTGTGAATACTTGATTATAAATCCATATACATGAACATGAATGAATTTAGGGAGTGTATATAAGACACATATATTTCATATTTTGAAAAATCTGGAGAATATATATATATATATATATATATATATATATATATATATATATATATACAAAAAAACACACTCAGAGACATTAAATTACCAATATATATGCCAATCGAAATTTATCATGAAATATATATCATCAACAGATGCAAAAATATTTCTTTTACTGAACATGGATTTATGTTTAATGTTGTTCAACTAGAAAGCTCACCCATAGGTTGAATTTTAAGATCCAACAGGGTTTAGGAGGAGTGATTTCTTCTCATAATTTGTATCTGCCAAGTCAGCCACCTCACAAGAATGTACATGTGATACCAGGTAGGATTCTATATGTGCATATAAAATTACATGTTCTGAATAGGCTACAGAGAAAGCGAGACAGGAATTTATATATTTATTAACTTTAAAAACACAAGGAGAACTATTTCAATTAAAAATTAACTAGATTTATAACACCTACCCTTCATAATGCAAATGGCAAGTCCAACTATACACCATGCCTTTTTTGAACTGCTTGTATTTCTATTCTGTTTGGGTTAGTTTTCTCCATCATATTAGGATTAGCAGTCAGAGTCTAGTAGTTTATGAGTTACTGTCAGGGATTAAGTATTTTGAATGGAAAATTGGAAAATGAATCTAATGTGTATGCATATATGTGCTACACAAAAATCTTCCCACTCTCATCCACAACAATGCCTTGACATTAACTTCGTCCCAAGTAAGACACAATTAGAGGAGAAAAGTTAGAAAATCTGTGAATGCATATGTGGAATGGAATATACTCAGGAGTTCACAACCTTGGAAGTGGTAGAGCAGTTTCCAAAAGTAAGGCACATGGTAAACACTCCACAAACATGGAGCTCTGCTGGCCTAAAGACTTCTTGATAAACTGCCTCTAAGGTTGGGCACTTGAAATATATGTTGTGTCAGTAGCTTTAGCTTACTTTCTAGTGAGACCATCAAAGCTGGGTCTGCATCTATGTGACCTGGAGGACATTGTTTCTAATTTTCCAATGAACATGAGGCAGCAGTGCGAATACTCTCTTTGTAGTTAAACTATGGCCACTGGGAGCTAAGTGACTCACCGTGTGAACTGTGAAGCCATTTGGTCCTCCTCCACTTTTCGTGGTGGTTCTTGCTGCTGCACTGGGACTTTGGTATTTTCTTCATGAAATACAAGGAGATCAACTGGGACACAGTGCTGGAGGGAGTTCTGTCACATGTGGAGCTCACGGTCTGCATGTGAATGCACCAACCAGGATTTTATCCCACATGGGTTGCCCCTTTGTCCATAGCAACCTGATTCTGAACATTGCCTTGAAATCTCCCTATATAAAAAGATGCCTTTACATGGAAGGTTCTCCTGGCTGTACCATGTCAGTCACAAGCCATTTGGAAGCAAATGGCAGATCCACATAGCCCCACCACACATATTTTATCACACACCTTCACACCACTGCTCTAGGCCCACTAATTTGCAGGTTCCAACTTACTGGCATCTCTGTTCTACACAATATTCATGAAACCCAGTCAGTCAAGGCACTGTCTGATACACTCATGATCAGCAATAGGACATCCAAAGATTCTCCAGTGCCACCTGGTAATGGGAATTTCAAAAATTTCATGGTGTTTATCTAGCCATTTTTCGAGGATGAAGTTGGAGGAACGTTGGGTTTCAAAAACCATTCAATGTTGAGGAAGCTCATTTCAATGAAACTCTGGAGAACTCTCATAGGCAAGGCCTCCCAAAGAGTGGACAAAAGGTCACATGAAGCCAGTCCAATTGAAGTCTACAATGTGAGGTACATGTGTGTTTTAACTCTCAACTATGGCTGCCAAGACTTTAAGAAGAAAATCATGGATTATCTTGGCTGAGATTCCCAGTGCTCTGTGGCCTTGATCTAAGTTTATAAGGGCTACTTTCATGCGTGGCCTCCTAAAATCCCAACAAAACTCATGGCAATTCTTCTCTGAGGTCAGTTCCAGAACTCAGTCTCTATGTGGATTCCCACCAGAGTTCAAGCCCAGGTAGACCCAGTGATTTCTTCCAATCGCCACACAAATGACCAAAATTTAAACGAAAACACTCCCATATGGCCCTCATCTTTTCCACATAGACACTCATCATAACCTCTAGCTGGAGGTTTCTATGAGGGGCGCTGGACAAGACAGTGTCCAAAATAAGCTCCCTTGCCCGTCATTTGCCTAAAGTCAGGGTGGCCTGGAAACCCTTCCTGTGAACCAGGAGTGATCAAATAGGCCTACCATTATTACTGTTCCACTTCTCCAATTTGAGGCCTACTGACTGTGGGGTTTAGATTCTTCATGTGGATTGGGGTCATGAGAAAACCCAAGCACCAATGGGCTAGACTCTGAAGGGCTTTGAAGAACTCATTTGACCCAAAGATTCCTATTCTCACCTTATGGAGGTCAGGAAACTTACAGAGGAAGGCGAGAGACTTCATCCATAATGAATGCTCTTTTGGCCATTTTGGTTTTGGATGCACACATGGCATCTTTCTTTAGATCCATCAGGTGCTGAGAATCTAAGCCACAGCCTCACACAGGGCCAACAGGCTGATTCAGACACATCCCTTTCGAAATCAATTACTCAAAGAGGGACAGGTGATGCCCATTCATTTGCATTAGAGAACTGTTTTATTCAGGCTTCACAACGGGGTGGCCTTGGCAAAGACCTTCCTGACATTTAGTGCTATAGAACAATAGGTAAGCAAAAGTCCCAAAGCAGGGTTTCTCCACTGAGACTTTTCCTGGTAACACTGATATCTGAGTTTTCTGAGATTCTCGCCATTCCCTTCAGCTATCCAGTACATGGCCAAGTCACAGAGCTTGGAGGTGGTACCTATCTTGGTCACAAAATCATGAGCCTATTCTGGAGAGTGGCCAGAATTCAGGAAGAAAACAGGAACTTAGGAAGATTGCAGGTCTTGCCCACAAATAAGGCAATCCACTGTCCTTTTATAAATTGGGCAGCGTGAATGTTGGGAAGCTTTCTCCTAGACAGGACACATCCATTGTTGCATTTTCTTTTGTAATGTCTACACCCACGGACAAAGTGGGATACACAGACATAGAAACACTTGCCTTGTCAAATGACTTAATAGAAACAGTCCACTCCAAAACAAACAAACCAACTTTCCTACGTATTCTCAGAACATGAGACAAAACCACAAACCCACACTCATTCCCACAAATGCACCTCCTTCCCCCAAGAAGATCTGTTACTAACAGGAGTGTCCTCTGCCTGGTGAGCAATTCTTTGTTCACCTGAAATGGCCTGTCTGTTCTCAAATCTGGACTCCTTGGCCCACTCTGTGAAGTTGTCAGGAGCCAGCTTTGAGCCGCCACTACCTGCTTTCTCAGGAAAGACACCTCTTCAGATTTTTTCTGGCATTTGGCCATCTTCACATCTGTAGGTACCAAGAAAGACTGACTCTTTCCATGATAAATCCAAACAAGTGAGATCTCTGTGACTGTTACTGGGCCTGGCCCTGGGTGCCTGGTTTCCGGGATCCCAAGTTCAGAGAGTTCCATCCCAAAGAAGTGAGGTAGGTCACTTCCTTCATGAACTGAATGAGCTCACAGCCTTGGCAAACACTTTGTCCTAACAGTTTCTTCCTAGGGTCCCATGAGATGGAGGCTGCCCCTACTTCCTGTGACACTTTCACAAGTTAGAATGATATATCAACCATAGGTACTCGGGGAGAGATCTCCACACAGGCTTGGTTTTGTCCATTTTGTCTACATTAAAATGCGAGAGGCTTATTCAGACACATCTCTTCATCCTGACAAGGTTATTTGCCATGGAAAATGACTTTTGGTCTCTCAGGTCCTTCATAGCATTCTATATCTTCTTCAGGGATAATTTCTGCATGGATCTTTGAGATTCTCAGCAGGTGGAAGATCCCCTATATTCCTGTATTGTAAGACCAACTCTATCCCTGCACTGCTGTAAAGTTAGATTGAGGGAACAGTGTATGGTTAGTGTTAATATCATGTTCTATTTGGGTTAGGAATCATTCTGCTGGATGAATAATGGTATTGGGAACCTGAGATATTTACAAGAATATATAGGTGAAATATAAGTATGGAAACAGAAATCTAGGGAAGACTTGAAGCCAAGTAGGACATTGGGCCCTTGAGTAGCATACTTTGCTTTGAATTATATTCTGCACAGATGTCTCAGATAAATCGATATACAATGAAATAGGATCTTATACACTGGATGATTGAATAACATACAGAATATCCAATAAAAAAGGGATAGTCTGTAGGATTAGCAAGATAGTCAGTAGATTTAGAAAGAAGAGTTAGTATAGCATTTGTACCAAAAGTTCTTTACAAATAAGGTTTCGGGTAGAGAGTGAATGTAAATGTCAGCACAATGACGAATTGGGGAAAATATGTAGGAAAGCAGATATAAATAGAGACATTAGGAAGTCAGTAAAAGTATAAAGTGTGTAATTTGTTTAGACATTTTCAACGGTTTGAGTCTGAATATATAATCTTAGGCAGAAACTAATATGTTGTCACAAATTGGATTGACTTTTGAGAGCATTAGGTAACCAGGACATGGATGTTTTTATTAATCCATGGTCACTTTTTATTTAGGCTTTGGTAAAATCATAAGTGTGACCTTTGCATTTTGTGTCCAGAATATTATTGTGATAAAATGTATATGTAGATCAGGTGACATGAGTATTCCTTCCACCATTTCTGGGAGCACTATTTTGAAGAAATATAAATTAGTATTGGGGGTACAAAGGGGTATACCCTGTGTCATAGAATATATTGATAATGCATCAATTGACCATCATGTGAATAAATAATATAACTGGTTCCACTTTAAATAATGGATTGAATTGATATCTGAAAATATAAAAGAAATCTCACATTGATATACAATCATTCACTGCAACCAGTTATACATCTAATGGTAATATTATGGTTGTGGTTTATCCTGAAAGGTGTGTGAGTTTTGTTTCAAAAGTGATTATGGAAATCAAAAATAATGTGTTTGGAAAGAAGTCTCATGAAAAGAATAGTCAAGAAACCTGTAAGAATACATGTGTTCTCAAGCAGGAAGTGATTGAACATTATATATCATACTATATATAATGTGCATAAACTGCAGAAATAGTAATGTACCGGTGATGAATAAAAATGAACATCAAAATACACATCATGTCCCATAGGAATCTACTTGCATTGATGTTAATCTGGGTCAGTTACTGTAGAAATATTAGGATTTTTATGCACCATTCACTGAAGTTACTTTTCAGTACTAGGAAAAAAGTATGTATTTAAGTTGGATGAATATTTCTGAGAACAATCTTGTGAAAATTTGATTATAAATCCACATAAATCACAAAAAATTATGAACACAAAAGTCACATGGACATTAAAATGTAGCAATATATATGCCAATTTAAATCCATCTTGAAATATATATCATCCACTGATCCAAAACTATTTATTTAATGAACTTGAATTTATGTATAATGTTGTTCAGCTAGGAAGCTCCCCCATAGATTTAATTTTCTGTTCCAACAGTGTTTAGGAGGAGTGATCTCCTAAATGTGTATGCAAATATGTGCTACACAAAAATCTTCCCACTCTCATCCAGAACAATGCCTTGATATTACCTTCACCCCAAGTAAAACACAGTTGGAGGACAAGAGTTAGAAAATCTGTGAATACATATCTGGAATGTAAAATGGTCAGGAGTTCACAACCTTGCAGGTTGTAGAGGAGTTTCCAAAAGTAAAGGACAGGCTTGATAGACCCAACCTGATCTTTTATTAGAATTGGGAGCCATCTTGCCAGAAAGCCGTGAAAAGATAATTTGGGCTTTACTATAAATTACTGCAAATTCTGAACCTGCTTGGAATGCGTGCCCGTGCCTTGAACTCATCCATGCCTGGCTCTCTGACCAGATAACAGTGCTCTCTGAAACATTAGTGACACCTAATAAATATTGGCCTTCCCAGGCCAGACAACGACCCTCTCTGAGTCTCTAATGGTCCTCATAATTTCTGATGTTGGGGCCAGCAAAAAAAATGTAAACTACCATTAGTGTGATGCTTTCAAAGTTCTGTTATCTGTAACCCCCTTTTTGTGTAACTTTCTGGGCTATATAGCTGGGCTGTAGGAAAGGTGGTGTTGCTGTCTTGTTCCCGCCATTTTTGGAGGGAGAGGCAGCCTGGCCGGTTTTAATAATAAGCTTGCCTTAATTTGATTTTAATTGGAGTCAGTGGTCTTTTCTTGCATCCTAGTCCAACATTTTGGAGTTCCCCAGTGAGATGACCCTGCCCGACCAGATCACAAGGCCAGACTGCTGAAAATTCTGAAGCTGGCCTTCCCTCCAGGGCTACGGGCTGGGGAGCCACTCTAGGGGGTGCACAACTTGAGATGTTCCAAGGCCTTGGAGTGAGCCGTCGGTCTGGGGAGCACTGCAGTGAACCACCGCACTGAAACTATTAGCAAGCACCTGGTGGAGGAGGCCTCCATAGGTTAGTGGCACCTTGATAACATCTTATATCTGGTTAAGGGAGATCTCTTCTAATGACAGAGAGGTGGCCTGGGGAGGCTCACATACACTCCTGTCCAGGACAGTAATGAGAATCGTTCTGTCCTCTGTTCCGTTCTGTAGGGAATTCCTTTCAAGGTTAGAGAGGTGCCGAGGGACACGCACGTGCTCCTACCCCAGAGCTTTAGCAAGACGTTGAATTGCTCCTCTGTTTTTCTGTTTTGGCACCGGGATTCTGTTTTTTTTTTTTTTTTTTTTTTTTGTGTGTGTGTGTGTGTGTGTGTGTTTTGTTCTGTATTCTATATGTTTTTTTGTTTTTGTGCATTTTGTTTTGTGATTTCTGTGATAAAATCTTAAGGATATTGAACGTGAAAATGGGTAACAAAGCAAGTAAGCCTGACACCCCTTTGGACTGTGTTTTAAGGAACTGTGATGAACTTTACCACCATTTGTTAAGCAGAATGAGAGAAGCCCCTAGCTGGCTGCCTGGAGCACACCCAGTGCAGATGGCAATGCCTGCTGGGGAATGAAGAACTGAGTATCTCCCAGCATCTGCCAAAGCCCTGTTTATTCAGGGAATTCCCTCCTTCGTTCCCTGCACTGTAAGGATAATGCCGCCTCTGTCTTCTTAAAAAAAGAGAAAAACAAAAAGGGGACACTAAATGCAGTAAAGTCACCATGGAGACACTTTATTTTACATTTCAGGTTGCTCCTCTGTGAAAACATTTGGTCCCCTTGTGGGGACATCTGTGGTGCCACTGGGGAAGGAGATTTTTCTCTTATTTGCTCTGTTTTAAAGGGTTCTGTCTGTCAGCCATTGTCTGGAGTTCATTTCTGCCTGTTTTGTGCCTTTTTTCTGGCCCTTTAAGACATGTGCAATAATGTGTTAATATTATAAATTGTTTCTTGGAAATGATCTTAGCTGAATTTGTGTCTAAATGATGATGTTTCATTGTACCAATCTGGTATCTGAATGGGTTTTTGAAGCATTTCACAATCTTGCAGTTAAAAGTCGGGTTTAGGTAATTGTTTAGTTTATGGTTTCAGATAATTCATGCCAGAGAACATAAATACTTAGGATGGAAAACTAAAGAACTCTACTTCCAAGTTGGCAAGTAACTTCCCAATCATTCAGACTTTTTTTCACCAATTTTAAATTAGGTAGCCTGGGAAAATGTCACTGTGTGTACCAGTGCATTAATTTGGACAAGGATACTAAATCATAGTATGATATCTGTTGACAAAACAACTTGTGAAGATATAAAATTTTGTGAATTGTATCTTAAACTTGTATCATAATTTTCAACATCCTAACCTGAAAATAATGGTTAAAATACCTTAGGCCTAAGGTTTCTGCTCAGAATAGCCATTTTTTCCTGCTTCTTCCAGACCTCAGCCAGGGATTATTTTGAAATGCAAATGAAAGAAGCCTGTAAGCTTAGTAGGAGACTTATTTGAGGCCTAAGGAAAAAAAAGTAAAATGTATGGTATTTACTTATTACTGGCCAGTCATTTTTTCTAGGACTCATATTTTTTTTCTTAGATTCTTTATTTATTTTTTGAGCTCATGATTTTGCTCCTACAGACCTAGGTTAATGTTTTTCTGATCAGTAATATCTTTGACCAACTGTGGAATTTTTAAATCATTGCAGTGGAGATTTCACCTGTGAAAAGCTACAAGGCCTTCACTTTTATTATGTGTGCACAATTTGTTATGTGTTGTATGTCTATATATGTATACATATGTCCGTATATCATATATATGATACACAAATTAACATATATAAGGAGCACTCATATTACAAAGCACTCATAAAAACAATTTTAAAAAGTGGATCCAAAGATCTTTAATTCACGTGATTTAAATGTTTCAATTTAAATTGGGTAAACTGATAAATATAAATTTCTTTAAATTTAAGCTTACAAGTTTTTCTAGGTGTTCAAAAATCTAATAAAGTATTAATGTCTACAAAAGGTCTAATATGCCTATGTTCCAGGACTTTTCTTTCAATCAAAAAAATGGCTTACACTGTTCAAAACATTTGTCTAATATTTTGATAAATAAGTAAAGTAAATTTGATATGGGATTACTCATTCATGAGTACTTTTGTTTGATATCTGATTGATATACTAAGGTCTGTATAAGTTTGTACTAAAGTCTGTATAAGATTGTAAAAATCAGTCATGTGTTAAAGAGACAAAAATTTCTTAAACATAAGTTTACCCATAACATTTAGTTTATTAAGATTTAAATTTTCTAGAGCAGGCAACCATAAAAATTAAACAACTGTTTAATTAAGAACTGTTATTTTAGAGCACTGTACTGCCATTTCTTTAAAAGCTAAACTTGGTTAATGTAGAAACATCAATGTAATTGTGATGCTATTAATGTGCTCATATCTTCCAGTTATAAAACTCTATAAGGTAGAAACTTTAAAAGAGCATTATATCAAGCAGGTGTTCTGAAGTTGTATGGTAAATAAAATATATATTGGGGATTTATTTACCTGTTATCAATAATATATGTAAAGTTTTATGTTACTTTTTACATTGTGGAACAATTTAAATGTATTTTTAAGTTAATGAGACCCTAATCTATGTAAAGGTTAAAATCTTTCAGCCGTACTTTAATTCATGTTTTAAATGTGATATCATATGGTGTGAGCTAATGTTCATGTGACCTCAAAAAATTTATGTAAACTTTGTAAAATGATATTTAAAAAACAAAGATCAGCTTTAGAACTAAAGCATTTAAGGTTTATAAGGAGCCCTGCTTACCTGAGATAAGACTCTGTGTCCCATCTTACTACATGTGAGAATGACTACGAAAGCAGTAGGTCAGATTTTATTTCATTTAAAGTTATGTTCAAATTTTTTTTTTCTGTCAAGATTACTAGGATCTCAAAAAGATGATATAATATATAACTCACCCAAAAAATTCAGGGTAGCTATTACATGAACTAAGTATTTTTACTCTTGTTAAAAAAATTTTATTTTTTAATTTCCTTATAAGTGATCTAAAGATTTCCTGTTGGTGTTTTACAGAAGTGTTGCTTTAAGAACACAACATGGGTTAATTTAAGATAATAAGTCATCAACTACAAGACAGACAGAATAATAAGATCCCAATTAATAATATATAAATAATTATAAACTTATAGACATTAAAGCACAGTACTCTTAATATATGGCTGTTAAAATTCATTTGCTGGTTGTTTCAGATTAGGATTGAAAATTAAAGTTAAATAAAAAGGTCCAAAAAAAAACGATATTTGACTCTTGCCCTCTGAGTCAGTCTGAATCCAGGGAACAAGGGATTTCTCTATGAGCTTTGCAACTCTGGGCCACATAACCTCCCGATCAGAGAGATTAATGAGACCACTGGAGAACAGAAAGCCAATCAGTGCATTTGCTACAAAGAGGTGAGTCATCAGGAAAGGGAGACATCCCTGATGCTTCTGAGGGAAGCCACATGGTCAAGCAAGACCTGGACCCACATAGCTCAAATTGCACTAGCAGAACTGAGAAGCTGCTCTCAAGTATCCCAAAAAATGACTCCCATAAAAGCTCAGCTGACTGCTAACAATAGATAGAAACAAAAGTCAGTTTGACTGCTTCATCTTAAACACTTAGCAAAGACAGTTAAAACCAAAATACAGCCAATCCTGGGCATTTTAAATAATAATAATAATAATAATAATAATAATAATAATAATAATAATATTTTAAGGTATACACTTTATGTTAGCCTCCCAAAATAAGTAAAACTGTTGGCTACAAAGAAGGATTCTCAGAGAGGAATGCCTGATAACTATAAAAATAGACTATCAAGAGGAGCTTCCAGAGGCAGAAGTTTTTAGTTTAAGGCCTACAGATATTCCTAACCTACACAGGTAGGCTTGGTGTTTGCTAGTACAATTATCCAGCCCTGAGTAACAGAATTAAATGTTTCTCTATTAAACACAGAGGTCATACTAGTGAAAGGATTCTGCAAAATCAAATGACATTAAATTATTAAACTGTATATTATGGGGAGGGACAACTGTATCACTAAAAGTTAAATATTAAGTTCACAGTCCTGATAATTGGGGATATTAAAGACTGGTGAGGGTACTTCATACAGTGACATGATAAAGCTACTGCAACATTTATTCAATACTCATGTTTTTTGTTTCTCTCATAGAAGAACCCATCCCCAGATGACTTTACAACCTGTTCTTCCTCAACAAGACTTCAAAAAGAACTGACTTCAAAAAGGCAACTCATGTCCCTCACGCCATGCACACTCATGTCACCCTTTCTCAGCTGAGAAAAAGCCAAAATGAGAGACGACTCTCTACTTACACCAATGGAGCCAAAAATAAATAGACTATCAATATAAGTAATTAATTAAGTCAGGTAATATCAGGGAGACTGGTTTTCGGTGAGTTCTAAAAATTTGGTGACTGTTAACTGAGGGATTAAAATTTCCTCAGTGCTTTTCCACTAACCTATCAAGGATTACAAAGGGACACATAAGAAAAGGGGGGAATGATACACCCAACCTTACCTTTTTTTAAAATTGGGAGCCATATTGCAACAAAGCCATGAAAAAATCATTTTGGCTTTACTGTAAATTACTGCAAATTCTGAACCTGCTTGGAATGACTGCCCGTGCCTTGAACTCACCCGTGCATGGCTCTCTGACCAGATAGCAGCCCTCTCTGAAACTTTGTCACACCTCATAAATATTGGCCTTTTGTGGCCAGACAATGACCCTCTCTGAGGCTCTAATGGTCCTCATAAATTTTGATGTTGGGGCTAGCAAAAAAAAAAAAAATGTAAACTCCCATTAGTGTGATGCTTGTCAGAGTTCTATTATCTGTTACCCCATTTTTGTGTAACTTTCTGGGCTACAAACCTGGGCTGTAGTAAAGGTGGGGTTGCTCTCTTGTTCTCGCAATTTTGGGAGGGAGTGGCAGCCCAGCCAGTGGAAATAATAAGCTTACTTTAATTTGATATTAATTGGAGTCAGTGTTCTTTTCTTACATCCTGGTCTAAGAGGTAAACACTCCACAAACATAGAGCTCTGCTGGCCTAAAGACTTCTTGAGAAACTGCCTCTACTTTAAATATATTTTGTTGTCAGAAGGTTTAGCTTCTTTTCTAGTGAGACCATCAAAGCTGGGTCTGCATCTATGTGAATGGAGAGCATGGTTTCTTATTTTCCAATGAACATGAGGCAGCTGTGCTGAATTATCTCTTGGTAGGTAAACTGTGGCCATTGGGGGCTAAGTGTCTCCCTGTGTGGACTGTGAAGCCATTTGATCATCCTCCATTTTTGTGGTGTTTCTTGGTGCTGCACTGGGAGTTTGGTATTTGCTTCACGAAATACAAGGAGTTCAACTGCGACACAGTGCTGGAGGGAGTTCTGTCATGTGTGGTGGGTCAGAAACTGCAGGAGAATGCACCAACCAGGCTTCTATTTCACATAGCTTTTTCCTTGACCATACCCACCTGATTCTGAACATTGCCTTGAAACCTCTCCATATAATAAGATGCCTTAACATGTAAGGTTCTGCTGGATGCACCATGGCAGCCAAAAGGCATTTGGAAGTCAATTGGAAATCCACACGGCCCCACCTCAGATATTTTATCACACACCTGCACACCACTGCTCTGGGCCCACTATTCAGCAGTGCAAATTACTGGCATCTCTGTTCTTCACCATTTTCATGAAACCCAGTCAATCAAGGCACTGTCTGGTACACTCATGATCAGCAACAGGAGATCCAAAGGTTCTCCAGTGCCACCTGGTCATGGGAGTTTTAAAAATTTCAGGGTGTTTATCTAGCCACTTTTCAAGGATGAAGTTGGAGAAACTGTGGGTTTCAATTCATTCAGGAACCATTTAATGTTGAGGAACCTCATTTCAATGAATGCTCTGGAGAACTCTCAAAGGCAAGGCTTCCCAAAGAGTAGCCAAACGGTCACATGAAGCCCAGCCCATTGAGGTCTACAATGTGAGGTCCATGTGTGTTTTGACTCTCAACTATGCCTGTCAAGTCTTTCATAATAAAATCATGTGATATCCTGGCTGAGATTCCCAGTGATCAGTCGAAAGCCACCCTTGGCCTAGATTTCAGTTTCCAAGGGCGACTCTCATGCGTGGCATTCTAAAATCGCAACACAATTCATGACAATACTTCTCTGAGGTCAGTTTCAGAACTCAGTCTCTAAGGGGAATCATACCAAAGTTCCAGCCCTGGTGGATCCAGTCATTTCTTCCAACTGCTACACAAATGAACACAATTAAAACCAAAACACTCCCACATGGTCCTCACCTTCTTCCATATAGACACTCATTATAACCTCTGGCTGGAGGTTTCCATGAGGGGTGCAGCACAAGACGGTATCCAAAACATGCTCCCTTGTCCCTTATTTGCTTAAAGTCAGCTAGGCCTGGACAACATTCCTGTGAACCAGGAGTGATAAAATAAGCCTGGGCTTAATACTGCTCTGCTTCTCCAATTTGAGGCCTACTGACTGTCAGGTATAGATTCTTTATGTGATTTGGAATAATGAAAAAACCCAAGCTCATATGGGCTAGCCTCTCCAGGGCTTTGAAGAACTCATTTGACTCAAAGGATCCATATTCTCCCTTGATGGAGATCAGAAACCTATCAGAGTAAGGCAAGATACTCCATACACAGTGACTGATCTTTTTGCCATTTTGGTTTTGAAAGCACACATGGAATCTTTCTTTAGTTCCAACAGGTGCTGAGAATCTAAGCCACTGCCTCACACAGGGCCAAGTGGCTGATCCAGACACATCCCTTTCCAAAGCAATTAAGCAAAGATACACAGGTGATGACCATTCATTTCCATTTGAAAACTGTTTTCTTAAGGCTTCACAAATTGGTGGACTGAGGCAAAGACCTTCCTGACACTCAGAGCAACAGAAAAATAGGTAAGCAAAAGGCCCAAAGCAGGGTTTCTCTACTGAGACTTTCTTTGTCACACTGTTATCTGAGTTTTCTGAGATGCTTGCTATTCCCTTCAGCTATCCAGTACATGGACATGTCACAGAGCTTGGAGGTGGTACATATCTTGGACAGAAAACCATGAGCCTACTCTGGAGTGTGGCCAGAATTCAGGAAGAAAACAGGAACTTCAGAAGATATTGGGTGTTGCCCGTCCCTAAAGCAACCTGCAGTCCACTCATAAATTGGACAGGATGAATGTTGGCAAACTTTCTACTAGACAGGACACATCCATTGATGCATTATCTTTTATAATGTCTACAACCACGGACACAGTGGGATACACAGGCATACCAACAATCGCCTTGTCAAATGACTTACTATAAACAGTCCACTCCAAAACAAACAAACCACCTTTCTTACCTATTCTCAGAACATGAGACTAAACCACAAAATCACAACCACACCCACAACGACACCTCCTTTATTCAAGTAGGTCTGTGACTAATTGGAATGTACTCTGACTGATGGGCCATACTATGTTTCCTTGAAATGGCCTGTCCTTCTCAGATCGGGTCTCCTTGGCCAACACTGTGAAGTTTTCAGGAGCCAGTGGTGAGCCACTACCTGCTTTCTCAGGAAATTCCCCTTTTCAGAGCTCTCCTGGCATTTGGCAATCCTCACATCAGTAGGTACCAAGAAGACTTACTCTGTCCTTGGTTATTCCAAACAACTGAGCCCACTGGGAAAGAAACTGGGACTGACTCTGGGTGCCTGGCTTCCTGGATCCCAAGTTCAGAGAGATCCGTCATCAAGGAAGAGAGGTAGGTCACTTCATTCAGAAACTGAATGAGGTTACTGCCGTGGCAACCACTTTGTCCTAACAATTGCTTTCAAGGGTCCCATGAGATGGAGGCTGCCCCTACTTCCTGTGACACTTTCACAAGTTAGATTGGTATATCAACCATTGGCACCTGGGAACAGCTCTCCACACAGGCCTGGTTTGGTCCATCTTCTCTACATTAAGAAGAGAGAAGCTGATTCAGACACAACCCTTCATCCTGACAGGTTGTTTGCCATGGAGGATGACTTTTGGTCTCTTAGGTCCTCCATAGCTGCTTACAACTTCTCCAGGAATCATTTCTGCATGGACCTTTGAGTTTCTCAGCATGTGGAAGATCCCCTATATTCCTGTATTGTAAGACCAACTCTATCCCTGCTCTTCTGTAAAGTTAAATTGACTGAACAGTGTATGGTTAGGTTAACTAACAGGTTCGATTTGGATTAGGAATCTTTCTGCGCGATGAATAATGGTATTGGGAAACTGTGATATTTACAAGAATATATAGGTGAAATATAAGTATGAAAACAGAAATCTAGCTAAGATATGAAGCCCAAAAGGGCATTGGGCCCTTGATTGGGATACGTAGCTTTGAATTATGTTCTGCACTGATGTGTCAGGTAAATCGATATACAATGGCTTAGGTCCTTGTACCATGGATGATTAAATGTAGAAGAGAACTTCCAGTCAAAAGGGATAGTCGGTAGGATTCGGAAGATTCTCAGTAGGTTTAGAAAGAAGAGTGAGTATAGGATTTGGACCAAATGTTGTTTAGCAATAGGGTTTCCGGTAGACAGTGAATGTTAATGTCAGCACAAGTGAAGAGACTGTCACAATGATGAACTGGGGAAAATAGTTAGGAAAGCTGATATCAATAGAGACATTACGAAATCAGGCAAAGTATAAAGTGAGTGATAGGATTAGATATTTTCAACAGGGTTGAGTTTGAATATATAATCTAAGAAAGAAACAAATATGTAGTGACCAATAGGATTGACATTTGACAGCATTAGGCAACCTGGACATGGATGTTTAGTAATCCATGCTCACTTTTCATTTAGTCTTTGCTACAATCTTAAGTGTGACCTTTGCTTTTTTTGTCCAGAATATTACTGTGATAAAACCTACATGTAGATCAGGTGACATGACTCTTTCTTCCACCATTTCTAGCAACAACATTTTCAAGACGTATAAATTAGTAATGGGGGTAAAAAGAGGTGTACCCTTTGTCTGTGCATATAGAGATACTGCATGAATAGACCATACTGTGAATAAATAATATATCTGGTTCTGACTTTAAATAATGGATTGAAATTATATCTGAAAAAATACAGGAAATCTTATATTGACATACAAACATTCATTCCAACCAGTTATATATCTAATGGCCACATTAAGGTTATGGTTTATCATGAAGGGTGTGTGAGTTTTGCTTCAAAAGTGATTATGGAAATCGAAAATAATGTGTTTGGAAAGAAGTCTCATGAAAAGACCAGTCAAGAAACCTGGAGGAATACATGTTTCATGAAGCCGGAAGTGATTGTGAAACAAATGCGTATAAATTTGTGAACTTGTGGATGAAGTATATATTTCCTATGATTTGTAAAAACTGAAGAAATAGTAATGTACCAGTGTTGAATGAAAATAAACGTCAGAATACACATCATGTCCCATACGAATCTACTTGATTGATGTTAATCTGGGTCAGTTACTGTACAAATATTAGGATTTGTAAGCACCATTTACTGAAGTTAGTTTTCAGAACTATGAAACAAATGTGTATTTCAGGTGGATGAATATTTCTGAGAATAATTTTGTGAAAAGTTTATTATAAATCCACATTTTTGAACATGGATGAACTTAGGGAGTGTATTTAAGAAACATATATTTCATATTTTAAAAATCAGGACAGTGTGTATATATATATATATATTCATAATTATATATATTCATAATTATATATATGTGTATATACATATATATGTGTCTATATATATATATACACACACACACACACACACACACACACACACAAAACACACACACAGACATTTAAATGTAGTTATATATATGCCAATCGAAGTTCATCATAAAATATATAGCATCCACAGATGCGAAAATATTTATTTTACTGAACAAGGATTTATGTATAATGTTGTTCTACTAGAAAGCTCACCCATAGTTTGAATTTTCAGTTCCAACAGCGTTTAGAGGAGTGATCTCTTCTCACAAGTTGTATCTGCCAAGTCAGTCACCTCACAAAAATGAACGTGTGATACCAGGTAGAATTCTATATAAGCATATAAAAATAAATGTGCTGAATAGGCTACAGAGAAAGGGAGAGGAATTTACATATTTGTTAACTTTAACAACACATGGAAAACTATTTCAATTAAAAATTGACTAGATTTATAACACCTACCCTTTATCATGCAAATGGCAAGTCCAACTATACCCCATGCCTCCTCTAAACTGCTTGTATTTCTATTATGTTTGGGTTGTTTTTCTCCATCATGTTTGGATTAGTAGACAGAGTATAGTAGGGTATGGGTTATTGTCAGGGATTCAGTATATTCAATGGAATATAGGAAAATGAATCCAATGTGTATAAAATATATGCTACACAATTATCTTCCCACTCTCATCCAGAACAATGCCTTTACATTACCTTCACCCCAAGTAAGACACAATTAGAGTAGAAGAGTTTGAAAATCCGTGAATGCATATCTGGGGTGGAAACAGTACTAAGAAACAAATAAGTATTTCAGGTGGATGAATATTTCTGAGAATAATCTTGTGAAAAGTTGATTATAAATCCACAACATAAATATGAATGAATTTAGGAAGTGTGTAATAAGACACATATTTCATGTTTTGAAAAATCTTGAGAGTGTATCTATATATATATATACATATTTATATACACAAACAGAGAGAGACATTAAAAATTGCAATATATATGCCAAACGAAATTCACCATGAAATGTATATCATCCACAGATCCAAATATATTCATTTTACTGAACATTGATTTATGTATAATGTTGTTCAACTAGGAAGCTCACTCACATTTGAATTAAATGTTCAAGCAGCATTTAGGAGGAGTGATCTCTTCTTCCAATTTGTATCTGCCAAATCAGCCACCTCACAAGAATGTACGTGTGGTACCAGGTAGGATTCTATATGTGCATATAAAAATACGTGTGCTGAATAGGCTGCAGAGAAAGGGGGACAGGAATTCATTATTTGTTAACTTTAAAAACGCATGGAGAACTATTTCAACAAATAATTGACTAGATTTATAACTGCTACACTATACCATGCAAAAGGCAACTCCAACTATAAAACATACCTCCTCTAAACTGCCTGTATTTCTATTCTGTTTGTGTTATTTTTCTCCATCATATTAGGATTAGTAGTCAGAGTCTAATAGGGTATATGTTAGTTTCAGGGATTCAGTATTTCTAATGGAAAATAGGAAATTGAATCCAATGTGTATGCAAATATGTGCTACACAACATTCTTCCCACTTTCATCCAGAACAATGCCTTGACATTACATTCTCCTCAAGTAAGACACAATTAGAGGATAAGAGTTAGAAAATCTGTGAATATATATCTGGAATGGAGAATACTCAGGAGTTTACAACTTTGGAGGTGGTAGAGAAGATTCTAAAAGTAAGGAACAGGGTAAACATTCCAGAAACATGCAGCTCTGCTGGCCTACATACTTTTTGAGAAACTGCCTCTAAGGGTGGGCACTTGAAATATTTGAAGTTCTGAGGAGATTTAGTTCATTTGTAGAGAGACCATCAAAGCTGGGTCTGCATCTATGTTACTTGGAGGACATGGTTTCTTATTATCCAATGAACATGAGGCAGCATTGCTGAATTCTCTCTTTGTAGGTAAACTATGGACACTGGGGTCTAAGTGTCTTTCAGTGTGGACTGTGAAGCCAATTGGTCATCCTCCACTTTTCGTGGTGTTTCTCACTGCTCCACTGGGAGTTTGGTGTTTGCTTCAAGAAATACAAGGAGTTAAAATGGGACAGAGTCGTGTAGGGAGTTCTTTAAGGTGTGGTGAGTCAGGGTCTTCAGGAGAATGCACCAACCAAGGTTCTATGCCACGTAGATTGCCCCCTTGAGAATAGCAATATGATTCTGAACATTGCAGTGAATCCTCTCCATATAACAAGATGCCTTTACATATATGGGTCTGCTGGCTGCACCATGTCAGTCACAAGCCATTTGGAAGCCAATGGCTGATCCACATGGCCACAATACAGATGTTTTATCAGACAATTGCATACCACTGCTCTAGGCCAACTACTCACCAGGCTCCAACTTACTGGCATATCTGTTCTACACCATTTTCATGAAACAAAGTCAATCAAGGCAGTGTCTGGTATACTCAGGATCAGAAACAGGACATCCAAAGTTTTTTCAGTGCCAGCTGAACATGAAAATATCAAAAATTTCATGGTAATTGTCTAGCCATTTTTCACGGATGAAGTTTGCGGCTCTGAGGGCTTCAATTAATTCAGGAACCATTAAATGGTGAAGAAGCTAATTTCAATGAAAGCACTGGAGCACTCTCACAGGCATGGTTTCCCTAAGGGTGGCCAAAATGTCACATGAAGCCAGGCCCATTGAGATCTACAATGTGAGGTTCATGTGTGTTTTAAACTCAAATATGGCTGCCAAGTCTTTAAGAAAAATTGTATGTAATATCCGGGCTGAAATTCCCAGTGTTCTGTGGAAATCCAACCTGGGCATAGATCTCAGGTTCCAAGGGCGACTCTCATGTGTGGCCTCCTAAAATCCCAACACAATTCATGGCAATACTTCTCTGAGGTCAGTTAAAGAACTCAGTCTCTAAGGGGAATCACACCAGAGTTCAAGCCCAGTGGAACAGTCATCTCTTCCAACCGCCACACAAATGACCACAATTAAAACCAAAACACTCCCACATGGTCCTCATCTTCTTCCATATAGACACTCCTTATAACGTCTGGCTGGAGTTTTCAATGAGGTCCACAGCCCAAGTCAGTGTCCAAATTAAGGTCCTGTTCCCCTCATTTGTCTAACATCAAGGTGGCCTGGACACACTTCCTGTAAACCAGGAGTGATCAAATAGGCCTGCCATTAATACTGCTCGGCTTTTTCAATTAGAGGCCTTCTGACTCTGTGGTTTAGATTCTTTATGTGAATTTGAGTCATGAGAAAACCCAAGCCCCTCTGCAGAGATTTGAAGAACTCATTTGGCCCAAAGAATTCCTATTCTCCCTTCATGGAATTCAGGATCCTAACAGAGGAAGGTAAAAGAATTCATTTACAATGAGTGAATATTTGCCATTTTGGTTTTGGACGGACACATGGGATCTTTCTTTTAATCCATCAGGTGCTAAGAATCTAAGCCACTGCCTCACACAGGGCCAAGAGGCTGATTCAGACACATCCTTTTCCAAAGCAATTAAGCAAAGAGCCACAGGTGATGCCCATTCACTTCCATTTGAAAACTGTTTTCTTCAGGGTTCACAAAGGTGTGGCCTGAGGCAAAGACCTTTCTGACACTCAGAGCAACAGAAAAATAGGTAAGCAAAAGGCCCAAAGCAGGGTTTCTCTACTGAGACTTTCTTTGTCACACTGATATCTGAGTTTTCTGAGATGCTTGCTATTCCCTTCAGCTATCCATTATATGGCAATGTCACAGAGCTTGGAGGTGGTACATATCTTGGACAGAAAACCATGAGCCTGCTCTGAAGAGTGGCCAGAATTCAGGAAGAAAACAGAAACTCCGGAAGATAGTAGGTGTTGCCCGTCCCTAAAGCAACCTGCAGTCCACTCATAAATTGGGCAGGATGAATGTTGGCAAGCTTTCTACTAGACAGGACACATCCATTGATGCATTATCTTTTATAATGTCTACAACCACGGACACAGTGGGATACACAGGCATACAAACAATCGCCTTGTCAAATGACTTACTATAAACAGTCCACTCCAAAACAAACAAACCGCCTTTCTTACCTATTCTCAGAACATGAGACTAAACCACAAAATCACAACCACACCCACAACGACACCTCCTTTATTCAAGTAGGTCTGTGACTAATTGGAATGTACTCTGACTGATGGGCCATACTATGTTTCCTTGAAATGGCCTGTCCTTCTCAGATCGGGTCTCCTTGGCCAACACTGTGAAGTTTTCAGGAGCCAGTGGTGAGCCACTACCTGCTTTCTCAGGAAATTCCCCTTTTCAGAGCTCTCCTGGCATTTGGCAATCCTCACATCAGTAGGTACCAAGAAGACTTACTCTGTCCTTGGTTATTCCAAACAACTGAGCCCACTGGGAAAGAAACTGGGACTGACTCTGGGTGCCTGGCTTCCTGGATCCCAAGTTCAGAGAGATCCGTCATCAAGGAAGAGAGGTAGGTCACTTCATTCAGAAACTGAATGAGGTTACTGCCGTGGCAACCACTTTGTCCTAACAATTGCTTTCAAGGGTCCCATGAGATGGAGGCTGCCCCTACTTCCTGTGACACTTTCACAAGTTAGATTGGTATATCAACCATTGGCACCTGGGAACAGCTCTCCACACAGGCCTGGTTTGGTCCATCTTCTCTACATTAAGAAGAGAGAAGCTGATTCAGACACAACCCTTCATCCTGACAGGTTGTTTGCCATGGAGGATGACTTTTGGTCTCTTAGGTCCTCCATAGCTGCTTACAACTTCTCCAGGAATCATTTCTGCATGGACCTTTGAGTTTCTCAGCATGTGGAAGATCCCCTATATTCCTGTATTGTAAGACCAACTCTATCCCTGCTCTTCTGTAAAGTTAAATTGACTGAACAGTGTATGGTTAGGTTAACTAACAGGTTCGATTTGGATTAGGAATCTTTCTGCGCGATGAATAATGGTATTGGGAAACTGCGATATTTACAAGAATATATAGGTGAAATATAAGTATGAAAACAGAAATCTAGCTAAGATATGAAGCCCAAAAGGGCATTGGGCCCTTGATTGGGATACGTAGCTTTGAATTATGTTCTGCACTGATGTGTCAGGTAAATCGATATACAATGGCTTAGGTCCTTGTACCATGGATGATTAAATGTAGAAGAGAACTTCCAGTCAAAAGGGATAGTCGGTAGGATTCGGAAGATTCTCAGTAGGTTTAGAAAGAAGAGTGAGTATAGGATTTGGACCAAATGTTGTTTAGCAATAGGGTTTCCGGTAGACAGTGAATGTTAATGTCAGCACAAGTGAAGAGACTGTCACAATGATGAACTGGGGAAAATAGTTAGGAAAGCTGATATCAATAGAGACATTACGAAATCAGGCAAAGTATAAAGTGAGTGATAGGATTAGATATTTTCAACAGGGTTGAGTTTGAATATATAATCTAAGAAAGAAACAAATATGTAGTGACCAATAGGATTGACATTTGACAGCATTAGGCAACCTGGACATGGATGTTTAGTAATCCATGCTCACTTTTCATTTAGTCTTTGCTACAATCTTAAGTGTGACCTTTGCTTTTTTTGTCCAGAATATTACTGTGATAAAACCTACATGTAGATCAGGTGACATGACTCTTTCTTCCACCATTTCTAGCAACAACATTTTCAAGACGTATAAATTAGTAATGGGGGTAAAAAGAGGTGTACCCTTTGTCTGTGCATATAGAGATACTGCATGAATAGACCATACTGTGAATAAATAATATATCTGGTTCTGACTTTAAATAATGGATTGAAATTATATCTGAAAAAATACAGGAAATCTTATATTGACATACAAACATTCATTCCAACCAGTTATATATCTAATGGCCACATTAAGGTTATGGTTTATCATGAAGGGTGTGTGAGTTTTGCTTCAAAAGTGATTATGGAAATCGAAAATAATGTGTTTGGAAAGAAGTCTCATGAAAAGACCAGTCAAGAAACCTGGAGGAATACATGTTTCATGAAGCCGGAAGTGATTGTGAAACAAATGCGTATAAATTTGTGAACTTGTGGATGAAGTATATATTTCCTATGATTTGTAAAAACTGAAGAAATAGTAATGTACCAGTGTTGAATGAAAATAAACGTCAGAATACACATCATGTCCCATACGAATCTACTTGATTGATGTTAATCTGGGTCAGTTACTGTACAAATATTAGGATTTGTAAGCACCATTTACTGAAGTTAGTTTTCAGAACTATGAAACAAATGTGTATTTCAGGTGGATGAATATTTCTGAGAATAATTTTGTGAAAAGTTTATTATAAATCCACATTTTTGAACATGGATGAACTTAGGGAGTGTATTTAAGAAACATATATTTCATATTTTAAAAATCAGGACAGTGTGTATATATATATATATATATATATATATATATATATATATATATATTCATAATTATATATATGTGTATATACATATATATGTGTCTATATACTATATACACACACACACACACACACACACAAAACACACACACAGACATTTAAATGTAGTTATATATATGCCAATCGAAGTTCATCATAAAATATATAGCATCCACAGATGCAAAAATATTTATTTTACTGAACAAGGATTTATGTATAATGTTGTTCTACTAGAAAGCTCACCCATAGTTTGAATTTTCAGTTCCAACAGCGTTTAGAGGAGTGATCTCTTCTCACAAGTTGTATCTGCCAAGTCAGTCACCTCACAAAAATGAACGTGTGATACCAGGTAGAATTCTATATAAGCATATAAAAATAAATGTGCTGAATAGGCTACAGAGAAAGGGAGAGGAATTTACATATTTGTTAACTTTAACAACACATGGAGAACTATTTCAATTAAAAATTGACTAGATTTATAACACCTACCCTTTATCATGCAAATGGCAAGTCCAACTATACCCCATGCTCCTCTAAACTGCTTGTATTTCTATTATGTTTGGGTTGTTTTTCTCCATCATGTTTGGATTAGTAGACAGAGTATAGTAGGGTATGGGTAATTGTCAGGGATTCAGTATATTCAATGGAATATAGGAAAATGAATCCAATGTGTATAAAATATATGCTACACAATTATCTTCCCACTCTCATCCAGAACAATGCCTTTACATTACCTTCACCCCAAGTAAGACACAATTAGAGTAGAAGAGTTTGAAAATCCGTGAATGCATATCTGGGGTGGAAACAGTACTAAGAAACAAATAAGTATTTCAGGTGGATGAATATTTCTGAGAATAAACTTGTGAAAAGTTGATTATAAATCCACAACATAAATATGAATGAATTTAGGAAGTGTGTAATAAGACACATATTTCATGTTTTGAAAAATCTTGAGAGTGTATCTATATATATATATACATATTTATATACACAAACAGAGAGAGACATTAAACATTGCAATATATATGCCAAACGAAATTCACCATGAAATGTATATCATCCACAGATCCAAATATATTCATTTTACTGAACATTGATTTATGTATAATGTTGTTCAACTAGGAAGCTCACTCACATTTAAATTAAATGTTCATTCAGCATTTAGGAGGAGTGATCTCTTCTTCCAATTTGTATCTGCCAAATCAGCCACCTCACAAGAATGTACATGTGGTACCAGGTAGGATTCTATAAGTGCATATAAAAATACGTGTGCTGAATAGGCTACAGAGAAAGGGGGACAGGAATTCATTATTTGTTAACTTTAAAAACGCATGGAGAACTATTTCAACAAATAATTGACTAGATTTATAACTGCTACACTATACCATGCAAAAGGCAACTCCAACTATAAAACATACCTCCTCTAAACTGCCTGTATTTCTATTCTGTTTGTGTTATTTTTCTCCATCATATTAGGATTAGTAGTCAGAGTCTAATAGGGTATATGTTAGTTTCAGGGATTCAGCATTTCTAATGGAAAATAGGAAATTGAATCCAATGTGTATGCAAATATGTGCTACACAACATTCTTCCCACTTTCATCCAGAACAATGCCTTGACATTACACTCTCCTCAAGTAAGACACAATTAGAGGATAAGAGTTAGAAAATCTGTGAATATATATCTGGAATGGAGAATACTCAGGAGTTTACAACTTTGGAGGTGGTAGAGAAGATTCTAAAAGTAAGGGAAAGGGTAAACATTCCACAAACATGCAGCTCTGCTGGCCTACATACTTTTTGAGAAACTGCTTCTAAGGGTGGGCACTTGAAATATTTGATGTTCTGAGGAGATTTAGTTCATTTGTAGAGAGACCATCAAAGCTGGGTCTGCATCTATGTTACTTGGAGGACATGGTTTCTTATTATCCAATGAACATGAGGCAGCGGTGCTGAATTCTCTCTTTGTAGGTAAACTATGGACACTGGGGTCTAAGTGTCTTTCAGTGTGGACTGTGAAGCCAATTGTTCATCCTCCACTTTTCTTGGTGTTTCTCGCTGCTCCACTGGGAGTTTGGTATTTGCTTCAAGAAATACATGGAGTTAAAATGGGACAGAGTGGTGGAGGGAGTTCTTTAAGGTGTGGTGAGTCAGGGTCTTCAGGAGAATGCACCAACCAAGGTTCTATCCCACGTAGATTGCCCCCTTGAGAATAGCAATATGATTCTGAACATTGCAGTGAATCCTCTCCATATAACAAGATGCCTTTACATATATGGGTCTGCTGGCTGCACCATGTCAGTCACAAGCCATTTGGAAGCCAATGGCTGATCCACATGGCCACAACACAGATGTTTTATCAGACAATTGCATACCACTGCTCTAGGCCAACTACTCACCAGGCTCCAACTTACTGGCATATCTGTTCTACACCATTTTCATGAAACAAAGTCAATCAAGGCAGTGTCTGGTATACTCAGGATCAGAAACAGGACATCCAAAGTTTTTTCAGTGCCAGCTGAACATGAAAATATCAAAAATTTCATGGTAATTGTCTAGCCATTTTTCACGGATGAAGTTTGCGGCTCTGAGGGCTTCAATTAATTCAGGAACCATTAAATGGTGAAGAAGCTAATTTCAATGAAAGCACTGGAGCACTCTCGCAGGCATGGTTTCCCTAAGGGTGGCCAAAATATCACATGAAGCCAGTCCCATTGAGATCTACAATGTGAGGTCCATGTGTGTTTTAAACTCAAATATGGCTGCCAAGTCTTTAAGAAAAATTGTATGTAATATCCGGGCTGAAATTCCCAGTGTTCTGTGGAAATCCAACCTGGGCACAGATCTCAGGTTCCAAGGGCGACTCTCATGTGTGGCCTCCTAAAATCCCAACACAATTCATGGCAATACTTCTCTGAGGTCAGTTAAAGAACTCAGTCTCTAAGGGGAATCACACCAGAGTTCAAGCCCAGTGGAACAGTCATCTCTTCCAACCGCCACACAAATGACCACAATTAAAACCAAAACACTCCCACATGGTCCTCATCTTCTTCCATATAGACACTCCTTATAACGTCTGGCTGGAGTTTTCAATGAGGTCCACAGCCCAAGTCAGTGTCCAAATTAAGGTCCTGTTCCCCTCATTTGTCTAACACCAAGGTGGCCTGGACACACTTCCTGTAAACCAGGAGTGATCAAATAGGCCTGACATTAATACTGCTCAGCTTTTTCAATTTGAAGCCTTCTGACTTTGTGGTTTAGATTCGTTATGTGAATTTGAGTCATGAGAAAACACAAGCCCCTCTGCAGAGATTTGAAGAACTCATTTGGCCCAAAGGATTCCTATTCTCCCTTGATGGAATTCAGGATCCTAACAGAGGAAGGTAAAAGAATTCATTCACAATGAGTGAATATTTGCCATTTTGGTTTTGGATGGACACATGGGATATTTCTTTTGATCCATCAGGTGCTAAGAATCTAAGCCACTGCCTCACACAGGGCCAAGAGGCTGATTCAGACACATCCTTTTCCAAAGCAATTAAGCAAAGAGCCACAGGTGATGCCCATTCATTTCCATTTGAAAACTGTTTTCTTCAGGGTTCACAAAGGTGTGGCCTGAGGCAAAGACCTTCCTGACACTCAGAGCAACAGAAAAATAGGTAAGCAAAAGGCCCAAAGCAGGGTTTTTCTACTGAGACTTTCTTTGTCACACTGATATCTGATTTTTCTGAAATGCTTGCTATTCCCTTCAGCTATCCATTATATGGCAATGTCACAGAGCTTGGAGGTGGTACATATCTTGGACAGAAAACCATGAGCCTGCTCTGAAGTGTGGCCAGAATTCAGGAAGAAAACAGGAACTCCGGAAGATAGTAGGTGTTGCCCGTCCCTAAAGCAACCTGCAGTCCACTCATAAATTGGGCAGGATGAATGTTGGCAAGCTTTCTACTAGACAGGACACATCCATTGATGCATTATCTTTTATAATGTCTACAACCACGGACACAGTGGGATACACAGGCATACAAACAATCGCCTTGTCAAATGACTTACTATAAACAGTCCACTCCAAAACAAACAAACCGCCTTTCTTACCTATTCTCAGAACATGAGACTAAACCACAAAATCACAACCACACCCACAACGACACCTCCTTTATTCAAGTAGGTCTGTGACTAATTGGAATGTACTCTGACTGATGGGCCATACTATGTTTCCTTGAAATGGCCTGTCCTTCTCAGATCGGGTCTCCTTGGCCAACACTGTGAAGTTTTCAGGAGCCAGTGGTGAGCCACTACCTGCTTTCTCAGGAAATTCCCCTTTTCAGAGCTCTCCTGGCATTTGGCAATCCTCACATCAGTAGGTACCAAGGAAGACTTACTCTGTCCTTGGTTATTCCAAACAACTGAGCCCACTGGGAAAGAAACTGGGACTGACTCTGGGTGCCTGGCTTCCTGGATCTTAAGTTCAGAGAAATCCGTCATCAAGGAAGAGGGGTAGGTCACTTCATTCAGGAACTGAATGAGGTTACTGCCGTGGCAACCACTTTGTCCTAACAATTGCTTTCAAGGGTCCCATGAGATGGAGGCTGCCCCTACTTCCTGTGACACTTTCACAAGTTAGATTGGTATATCAACCATTGGCACCTGTGAACAGCTCTCCACACAGGCCTGGTTTGGTCCATCTTCTCTACATTAAGAAGAGAGAAGCTGATTCAGACACAACCCTTCATCCTGACGAGGTTGTTTGCCATGGAGGATGACTTTTGGTCTCTTAGGTCCTCCATAGCTGCTTACAACTTCTCCAGGAATCATTTCTGCATGGACCTTTGAGTTTCTCAGCATGTGGAAGATCCCCTATATTCCTGTATTGTAAGACCAACTCTATCCCTGCTCTTCTGTAAAGTTAAATTGACTGAACAGTGTATGGTTAGGTTAACTAACATGTTCGATTTGGATTAGGAATCTTTCTGCGCGATGAATAATGGTATTAGGAAACTGCGATATTTACAAGAATATATAGGTGAAATATAAGTATGAAAACAGAAATCTAGCTAAGATATGAAGCCCAAAAGGGCTTTGGGCCCTTGATTGGGATACGTAGCTTTGAATTATGTTCTGCACTGATGTGTCAGGTAAATCGATATACAATGGCTTAGGTCCTTGTACCATGGATGATTAAATGTAGAAGAGAACTTCCAGTCAAAAGGGATAGTCGGTAGGATTCGGAAGATTCTCAGTAGGTTTAGAAAGAAGAGTGAGTATAGGATTTGGACCAAATGTTGTTTAGCAATAGGGTTTCCGGTAGACAGTGAATGTTAATGTCAGCACAAGTGAAGAGACTGTCACAATGATGAACTGGGGAAAATAGTTAGGAAAGCTGATATCAATAGAGACATTACGAAATCAGGCAAAGTATAAAATGAGTGATAGGATTAGATATTTTCAACAGGGTTGAGTTTGAATATATAATCTAAGAAAGAAACAAATATGTAGTGACCAATAGGATTGACATTTGACAGCATTAGGCAACCTGGACATGGATGTTTAGTAATCCATGCTCACTTTTCATTTAGTCTTTGCTACAATCTTAAGTGTGACCTTTGCTTTTTTTGTTCAGAATATTACTGTGATAAAACGTACATTTAGATCAGGTGACATGACTATTTCTTCCACCATTTCTGGCAGCAACATATTCAAGACGTATAAATTAGTAATGGGGGTAAAAAGAGGTGTACCCTATGTCTGTGCATATAGAGATAATGCATGAATAGACCATACTGTGAATAAATAATATATCTGGTTCTGACTTTAAATAATGGATTGAAATTATATCTGAAAAAATACAGGAAATCTTATATTGACATACAAACATTCATTCCAACCAGTGAAATATCTAATGGCCACATTAAGTTTATGGTTTATCATGAAGGGTGTGTGAGTTTTGCTTCAAAAGTGATTATGGAAATCGAAAATAATGTATTTGGAAAGAAGTCTCATGAAAAGACCAGTCAAAAAACCTGGAGGAATACATGTTTTATGAAGCAGGAAGTGATTGTGAAACAAATGCGTATAAATTTGTGAACTTGTGGGTGAAATATATATTTCCTATGATTTGTAAAAACTGAAGCAATAGTAATGTACCAGTGTTGAATGAAAATAAACGTCAGAATACACATCATGTCCCATACGAATCTACTTGATTGATGTTAATCTGGGTCAGCTAATGTACAAATATTAGGATTTGTAAGCACCATTTACTGAAGTTAGTTTTCAGAACTATGAAACAAATGTGTATTTCAGGTGGATGAATATTTCTGAGAATAATTTTGTGAAAAGTTTATTATAAATCCACATTTTTGAACATGAATGAACTTAGGGAGTGTATTTAAGATACATATATTTCATATTTTAAAAATCAAGTCAGTGTATATATATATATATATATATATATATATATATATATATATTCATAATTATATATATGTGTATATATATACACATATAATTATATATATGTATATATATATATACACTCACACACACACACACACAAAACACACACACAGACATTAAAATGTAGGAATATATATGCCAATCGAAGTTCATCATAAAATATATAGCATCCACAGATGCAAAAATATTTATTTTACTGAACAAGGATTTATGTATAATGTTGTTCTACTAGAAAGCTCACCCATAGTTTGAATTTTCAGTTCCAACAGCGTTTAGAGGAGTGATCTCTTCTCACAAGTTGTATCTGCCAAGTCAGTCACCTCACAAAAATGAACGTGTGATACCAGGTATTCTATATAAGCATATAAAAATTCATGTGCTGAATAGGCTACAGAGAAAGGCAGAGAGGAATTTACATATTTGTTAACTTTAACAACACATGGAGAACTATTTCAATTAAAAATTGACTAGATTTATAACACCTACCATTTATCATGCAAATGGCAAGTCCAACTATACCCCATGCCTCCTCTGAACTGCTTGTATTTCTATTCTGTTTGGGTTGTTTTTCTCCATCATATTTGGATTAGTAGACAAAGTATAGTAGGGTATGCGTTATTGTCAGGGATTCAGTATTTTCAATGGAATATAGGAAAATGAATCCAACGTGTATAAAATATATGCTACACAATTATCTTCCCACTCTCATCCAGAAAAATGCCTTTACATTACCTTCACCCCAAGTAAGACACAATTAGAGTAGAAGAGTTTGAAAATCCGTGAATGCATATCTGGGGTGGAAACAGTACAAAGAAACAAATACGTATTTCAGGTGGATGAATATTTCTGAGAATAATCTTGTGAAAAGTTGATTATAAATCCACAACATAAATATGAATGAATTTAGGAAGTGTGTAATAAGACACATATTTCATGTTTTGAAAAATCTTGAGCATGTATATATATATATATATATATATATATATATATATATATATATATATATATATATATATTTATTTATATACAGACAAAGAGAGAGACATTAAAAATTGCAATATATATGCCAAACGAAATTCACCATGAAATGTATATCATTCACAGATCCAAATATATTCATTTTACTGAACATGGATTTATGTATAATGTTGTTCAACTAGGAAGCTCACTCACATTTGAATTATCAGTTCAAGCAGCGTTTAGGAGGAGTGATCTCTTCTTCCAATTTGTATCTGCCACGTCAGCCACCTCACAAGAATGTACGTGTGGTACCAGGTAGGATTCTATATGTGGATATAAAAATACGTGTGCTGAATAGGCTACAGAGAAAGGGGGACAGGAATTCACTTATTTGTTAACTTAAAAATCGCATGGAGAACTATTTCAACAAATAATTGACTAGATTTATAACTGCTACACTATACCATGCAAAAGGCAACTCCAACTATAAAACATACCTCCTCTAAACTGCTTGTATTTCTATTCTGTTTGTGTTATTTTTCTCCATCATATTAGGATTAGTAGTCAGAGTCTAATAGGGTATATGTTAGTTTCAGGGATTCAGCATTTCTAATGGAAAATAGGAAATTGAATCCAATGTGTATGCAAATATGTGCTACACAAAAATCTTCCCACTTTCATCCAGAACAATGCCTTGACATTACATTATTCTCAAGTAAGACACAATTAGAGGATAAGAGCTAGAAAATCTGTGAATATATCTGGAATGGAGTATTCTCAGGAGTTTACAACTTTGGAGGTGGTAGAGAAGATTCTAAAAGTAAGGGACAGGGTAAACATTCCACAAACATGCAGCTCTGCTGGCCTAAATGCTTTTTGAGAAACTGCCTCTAAGGGTGGGCACTAGAAATATTTGATGTTCTGAGGAGATTGAGTTCCTTTGTAGAGAGACCATCAAAGCTGGGTCTGCATCTATGTTACTTGGAGGACATGGTTTCTTATTATCCAATGAACATGAGGCAGCGGTGCTGAATTCTCTCTTTGTAGGTAAACTATGGACACTGGGGTCTAAGTGTCTTTCAGTGTGGACTGTGAAGCCAATTGGTCATCCTCCACTTTTCGTGGTGTTTCTCGCTGCTCCACTGGGAGTTTGGTATTTACTTCAAGAAATACAAGGAGTTAAAATGGGACAGAGTGGTGGAGGGAGTTCTTTAAGGTATGGTGAGTCAGGGTCTTCAGGAGAATGCACCAACCAAGGTTCTATCCCACGTAGATTGCCCCCTTGAGAATAGCAATAAGATGCCTTTACATATATGGGTCTGCTGGCTGCACCATGTCAGTCACAAGCCATTTGGAAGCCAATGGCTGATCCACATGGACGCAACACAGATGTTTTATCAGACAATTGCATACCACTGCTCTAGGCCAACTACTCACCAGGCTCCAACTTACTGGCATATCTGTTCTACACCATTTTCATGAAACAAAGTCAATCAAGGCAGTGTCTGGTATACTCAGGATCAGAAACAGGACATCCAAAGTTTTTTCAGTGCCAGCTGAACATGAAAATATCAAAAATTTCATGGTAATTTTCTAGCCATTTTTCACGGATGAAGTTTGCGGCTCTGAGGGCTTCAATTAATTCAGGAACCATTAAATGGTGAAGAAGCTAATTTCAATGAAAGCACTGGAGCACTCTCACAGGCATGGTTTCCCTAAGGGTGGCCAAAATGTCACATGAAGCCAGTCCCATTGAGATCTACAATGTGAGGTCCATGTGTGTTTTAAACTCAAATATGGCTGCCAAGTCTTTAAGAAAAATTGTATGTAATATCCGGGCTGAAATTCCCAGTGTTCTGTGGAAATCCAACCTGGGCCTAGATCTCAGGTTCCAAGGGCGACTCTCATGTGTGGCCTCCTAAAATCCCAACACAATTCATGGCAATACTTCTCTGAGGTCAGTTAAAGAACTCAGTCTCTAAGGGGAATCACACCAGAGTTCAAGCCCAGTGGAACAGTCATCTCTTCCAACCGCCACACAAATGACCACAATTAAAACCAAAACACTCCCACATGGTCCTCATCTTCTTCCATATAGACACTCCTTATAACGTCTGGCTGGAGTTTTCAATGAGGTCCACAGCCCAAGTCAGTGTCCAAATTAAGGTCCTGTTCCCCTCATTTGTCTAACATCAAGGTGGCCTGGACACACTTCCTGTAAACCAGGAGTGATCAAATAGGCCTGACATTAATACTGCTCAGCTTTTTCAATTTGAGGCCTTCTGACTCTGTGGTTTAGATTCTTTATGTGAATTTGAGTCATGAGAAAACACAAGCCCCTCTGCAGAGATTTGAAGAACTCATTTGGCCCAAAGGATTCCTATTCTCCCTTGATGGAATTCAGGATCCTAACAGAGGAAGGTAAAAGAATTCATTCACAATGAGTGAATATTTGCCATTTTGGTTTTGGATGCACACATGGGACCTTTCTTTTGATCCATCAGGTGCTGAGAATCTAAGCCACAGCCTCACACAGGGCCAAGAGGCTGATTCAGACACATCTTTTTTCAAAGCAATTAAGCAAAGAGCCACAGGTGATGCCCTTCATTTCCTTTTGAAAAAATGTTTTCCTCAGGCTTCCCAAAGGGGTGGCCAGAGGCAAAGACATCCTGAGATTCAGGGCAACAGAACAATAGGTTAGCAAAAGAGCCAAAGCAGCGTTTCTCCACTGAGACTTTTCTGGTCACACTGATATCTGAGTTTTCTGATTTGTTGGCCATTCCCTTCAGATATCCAGTACATGGCCATGTGACAGAGATTGGAGGTGGTACATATCTTGGACACAAACCCAAGAGCCTATTCTTAAGAGTTGTCAGAATTCAGAAAGAAAACAGGGACTTAAAAAGGTAGTAGGTGTTTCCTATCGATATGGAAACCACGCTCCATTCATTAAATGGGCAGGATGAATACTGGAAAGCTTTCTACTAAAGAGGACACATGCATTGATGCATTCTCTTTTATAATGTATACAACCACGGACACAGTGGGATACACAGAAATAGAAACACTCACCATGTAAAACGACTTACTAGAAACAGTTCACTCCAAACCAAAGAAACCTCCTTTTCTACCTATTCTCAGAACAGAGACAAAACCACACACCCACACTCAAAAAGACACCTCCTTCCCCAAAGTAGGGCTGTGATTATCCGGAGTGTCCTCTGACAGGTTTGCCATACTATGTTCCCCTTTAATGGTCTGTCCTGTCTCAGATCTGGTCTCCTTGTCCAACTCTGTGAAGCAGTCAGGAGCCAGGGGTGAGCCACTACATACTTAGTCAGGAAAGGCCCGTGTTCAGATCTTTCCTGGCATTTGGCCATCCTCACATCAGTCAGTACCAAGAAGACTGACTCTGTCCTTGGTGATTCCAAACAAATGAGACCACTTGGACTGGGACTGGGACTGGCTCTGGTGCTTGGTTTCCTTGGTCCCAAGTTCGGAAAGTTCCATCAACAAGGAAGTGAGGTAGGTCACTTCCTTCAAGAACTGAATGAGGTCACTGCCTTGGCAACCACTTTGTCTAACAGTTGCTTCCAAGGGTCCCATGAGATGGAGGCTGCCCCTACTTCCTTTGACACTTTCACAACTTAGAATGGTATATCAACCTTAGGCACCCGGGAACAGCTCTCCACACAAGCCTGGTTTGGTCCATCTTCTCTACATTAAGAAGAGAGAGGCTGATTCAGACACAACCCTTCATCCTGACCAGGTTGTTTGCCATGGAAAATGACTTTTTGTCTCTCAGGTCCTTCATTGCTGCCTACATCTTCTCCAGGGATCATTTCTGCATGGACCTTTGAGGTTCTTAACAGGTGGAGCATCCCCTACATTCCTGTATTGTAAGAACAATCTGTCTCTGCTCTTCTGTAAAGTTAGATTGAGTGAACAGTGTATGGTTAGGGTTAATTTCATGTTCGATTTGGGTTAGGAATCATTCTGCTGGATGAATAATGGTATTGGGAACCTGTGATATTTATAAGAATATCGAGGTTAAATATATGTATGAAAACAGAAATTAAAGTAAGATTTGAATCCCAGAAGGGCTTTGGGCAGTTGATTGGGATATTTAGCTTTGAATTGTGCACATATGTCTCAAATAAATGGATATACAATGGCAGAGGAACTTGAACCTTGGATGATTGAATGCTGAAGAGAACATCCAAGTCAAAAGGGATTGTCGGTAGGATTAAGAAGATAGTCATTATGTTTAGCAAGTAGAGTTAGTATAGGATATGTAACAAAAGTTTTTTAGCAATTTTTTTTCGGGCAGTGAGTGAATATAAATGTCAGCACATATGAAGAAATCAGACACAATGATGAAATGGGGAAAATTTGTAGAAAAGCAGATATCAATAGAGACATTAGGAAATCAGGCAAAGTATAAAGTGAGTGATAGGATAAGACATTTTCAACAGGGTTGAGATTGAATATCTAATCTTAGGAAGAAACAAATATGTAGGTCACCAATAGGATTGACATTTGAGAGCATTAGGCAACATGGACATGGATGTTGTTAGTAATCCATGTTCACTTTCCATTTAGACTTTGGTACAATCCTAAGTGGGACCTTTGCATTTTGTTTCCAGAATATTACTGTGATAAAATGTGTATGTAGATCAGATGACATGATTATTTCTTCCACCATTTCTAGGAGCAGTATTTTGAAGACGTATAAATTAGCATTGGGGGTAAAAAGAGGTGTACCCTGTTTCTATGAATATACAGATAATGCATGAATAGACCTTAATTTCAATAAATAATATAACTTGTTCCACTTTAAGTAATGGATTGAATTGATATCTGAAAATATATAAGAAATCTTATATTGATATGCAATCATTCATGACAACCAGTTATACACCTAATGTTAATATTAGGTTACGGTTTATCATGAAGTTTGTGTGAGTTTTGCTTCAAAAGTGATTATGGAAATCGAAAATAATGTGTTTGGAAAGAAGTCTCATGAAAAGGCCAGTCAAGGAACACCGAGGAATTCATGAGTTCTGAAGAAGGAAGTGATTGAAATTGAAAAAAATGACGATAAATTTGCTTACTTGTGGATGAAATATTATAATATGATGTGAATAAACTGAAGAAATAGTAATGTACCAGTGTTGAATAAAAATGAACATCAAAATACACATCATGTCCCACAGGAATCTACTCGCATTGATGTTAAACTGTGTCAGTTACTGTAGAAATATTAGGATTTCTTTGCACCATTCACCAAAGTTAGTTTTCTTTTTTTTTAAATTTTTATTGATGCTTGTTCAAAACATTACATAGTTCTTGATATATCATATTCCACACTGTGTTTCAAGTAGGTAATGAACTCCCATTTTTACCCCGTAAACAGATTGCAGAATCACATCAGTTACACATCCATTGATTTACATATTGCCATACTAGTGTCTGTCGTATTCTGCTGCCTTTCCTAACCTCTACTATCCCCCTCCCCTTACCTCCCCTCCCCTCTTCTCTCTCTACCTCTTTACTGTAATTCATTTCTCCCCCTTGTATAATTTTTTCCTTTCCCTCACCTCCTCTTGTATGTAATTTATATAACCCTGAGGGTCTCCTTTTATTTCCATGCAATTTCCCTTCTCTCTCCCTTTCCCTTCCTCCTCTCATCCCTGTTTAATGTTAATTTTCTTCTAATTCTATTCGTCCCTACTCTGTTCTTAGTTACTCTCTTTATATCAATAAAGACATTTGGCATTTGGTTTTACGGATTGGCTAGCTTCACTTAGCATAATCTGCTCTAATGCCATCCATTTCTCTGCAAGTTATATCATTTTGTCATTTTTTAATGCAGAGTAATATTCCATTGTGTATAAATGCCACATTTTTTATCCATTCATCTATCGAAGTGCATCTAGGTTGGTTCCACAGTCTTGCTATTGTAAATTGTGCTGCTATGAACATCAATGTAGCAGTGTCCCTGTAGCATTTTTTTTAGGTCTTTAGGGAATAGACTGAGAAGGGGAATACCTTGGTCAAATGGTGGTTCCATTTCCAGTTCTACAAGAAATCTCCATACTGCTTTCCAATTTGGCTGCACCAATTTGCAGTCCCACCAGCAATGTACAAGTTTACCCTTTTCTCCACATCCTCACCAGCACTTGTTGTTGTTTGAGTTCATAATAAATATCTGGAATGGAAAATGCTCAGGAGTTCACAACCTTGAAGGTGGTAGAGGAGTTTCCAAAAGTAAGGGACAGGGTAAATACCACAAACATGGAGCTGTGTCGGCCTTAAGACTTCTTGAGAAAATGCCTCTGAGGTTGGGCACTTGAAATATATGTTGTTGTCAGGAGCTTTAGCTTCCTTTGTAGTGAGACCATCAAAGCTGAGTCTGCATCTATGTGACCTGAAGAACATGGTTTTTTATTTTCCTATAAACACGAGGCAGCAGTGCTGAATTCTCTCTTTGTAGGCAAACTGGGGCTACTGGGGTCTATGTGTCTCCCCGTGTGGACTGTGAAGCCATTTGATCATCCTTCACATTTCGTCATGTTATTTGATGCTTCACTGAAAGTTTGGTATTTACTTTACGAAATAAAGGAGTTTAACTGCGATACAGTGCTGCAGGGAGTTCTGTCACATGTTGTGGTCAGGATCGGCAGGAGAATGTACCAAGCAGGCTTCTATCACACATAGTTGCCCCCTTGACCATAGCAATATGATTCTGAACATTGCCCTGAAACCTCTCCATTCAACAAGATGCCTTTACATCCAAAGGTCTGCTAGCTGCACATGTCAGTCACAAACCATTTCTAAGCCAATGGCAGATCCACGTGGCCGCACCACAGATGTTTTTTTCACACACCTACACTCTACTGCTCTTGGCCCACTACTCAGCAGGCTCCAACTTACTGGCATCTCTTTTCTACACCATTATCATGAAACTCAGTCAAACCAGACACTGTCTTGTATACTCATGATAAGCACCAGGACATCAAATGGATTTCCAGTGCCAGCTGGTCATGGAAATTTCAAAAATTTCATGGTATTTTCTAGCCATTTTTCAAGGATGAAGTTGGAGGTACTGTGGGTTTCAATTCATTCAGGAACCATTAAATGTTGAGGAAGCTCATTTCAATGGAAGCTCTAGAGAACTCTCACAGGCAAGTCCTCCGAAAGAGTGGCCCAATGTCACATAAAGCCAGCCACATTGAGGTCTACAATGTGAGGTCCATGTGTGTTTTGACTCTCAACTATTGCTTCCAAGTTTTTCAGAATATAATCAAGTGATATCCTCGCTGAGATTCCCAGTGCTCTGTGGAAAGCCACCCTGGGCCTAGATCTCAGTTTCCAAGGGTGACTCTCATGTGTGGCCTCCGAAAATCCCAACACAATTCATGGCAATACTTCTCTAAGGTCAGTTCCAGAACTCAGTCTCCAAGGGGAATCCCACAAGAGTTGAAACCCAGGTGGACACAGTCATCTTTTCCAACTGCCACACAAATGACCACAATTGAAACCAAAACACTCCCACTTGGCCCTCATGTTTTTCCATATAGACACTCATCATAACCTCTCGCTGGAGGTTTCCATGAGGGGCGCAGACCAAGACACCGTCCAAAATAAGCTCCCTTGCCCCTAATTTGCCGAAAGTCAGGGTGGCCTACACACCCTTCCTGTGAACCAGAACTGATCAAATAGGGATGTAGTTAATACTGTTCTGCTTTTCCAATTTGAGGCCTACTGACTGTCAGGTATAGATTCTTTATGTGATTTGGAGTCATCAGCAAACCCAAGCACTTCTGCAGGGGTTCAAAGAACTCATTTGAACTAAAGGATCCTGATTCTTACTTGATGAAGGTCAGGAATCTAATAGAGGAAGGCAAGAGACTCATTTGCCATTTCTGTTTTGAGTGCACACATGGAATCTATCTTTAGATGCATCAGGTGCTGAGAATCTAAGCCACAACCTCACACAGAACCAAGAGGCTGATTCAGACACATCCTTTTACAAAGCAATTAAGCAAAGAGCAACAGGTGATGCCCATTCATTTTCATTTGAAAACTGTTTTCTTCAGGCTTCACAAAGGGGTGGCCAGAGGCAAAAACCTTCCTGACATTTAGGGCAACAGAAAAACAGGTAAGCAAAAGACCCAAAGCAGGGTTTCTCCACTGAGACTTTCCTGGTCACACTGATATCTGAGTTTTCTGAGATGCTCCCCATTCACTTTAGCTATCAAGTACATGGTCATGTCACAGAGCTTGGAGGTTGTATATATCTTGGACACAAAACCATGAGCCTATTCTGGAGAGTGGCCAGAATTCAGGAAGAAAACAGGATCTTAGGAAGATAGTAGGTTTTGCCCATCCAGAAGGCAAGCCGTGGTCCATTCATCAATTGGGCAGGATGAATGCCAGGAAGCTTTCTACTAGACAGGACACATCCATTAATTCATTCTCTTTTCTAATGTCTACAACCACAGACACAGTGGGATACACAGACATAGAAACACTCACATGTCAAACGACTTACTAGAAACAGTGCAATCCAAACCAAACAAACCGCATTTTCTACCTATTCTCAGAACATGTGACAAAACCACAAAACCACAACCACTCCCACAAAGGCACCTCCTTCCCCCAAGTAGGTCTGTGAGTATCCAGAGTGTCCTCTGACTGGTGGGCCATACAATGTTCTCCCGAAATGTCCTGTACTGACTCAGATCTGGTCTCCTTGGCCAACTCTGTGAAGTTGTCAGGAGGCAGCGGTGAGCCACTACCTGCTTTCTCAGAAAAGGTCCCTCTTCAGAGCTCTCCTGGCCTTTGGCTATCCTCACATAGGTAGGTACCAAGAAAGACTGACCCTGTCCTTGGTAAAACCGAACAAGTGAGCCCACTGGGACTGGGACTGGGACTGGCTCTGGGTGCCTGTCTTCATGGATCCCAAGTTCAGAGAATTCCTTCACCAAGGAAGTGACGTAGGTCACTTCCTTCAGGAACTGAATCAGGTTACTGCCTTGGCAACCAATTTGTCCTAACAGTTGCTTCCAAGAGTCCAATGAGTTGGAGGCTGCCCCTACTTCCAGTGAAACTTTCACAATTTTGCATGGTATATCAACCATAGGCACCCAAAAAAAGCTCTCCAGATAGGCGTGATTTGGTCCATCTTCTATACATTAAGAAAAGAAATGTTGATTCAGACACATCCCTTCATGCTAACCAGGTTGTTTGTCATGGAAGATGACTTTTGCTCTCTGACGTCATTCATAGCTGCCTACATTTAATCCTGGGATCATTTCTTTAATGACCTTGGAGGTTCTCAGCAAGTGGAAGATGCCCTAATTTCTGTATTGAAAGACCAACTCTGTCCCTGCTCTTCAGTAAAGTTAGATTGAGAGAACAGTGTATGGTCAGGGTTAATAACATGTTCCATTTGGGTTAGGAATCATTCTGCGGGATGAATTATGGTATTGGGAACGTGCGATATTTATAAGAATATAAGTGAATTATAAGTATGAAAACAGACATCTAGGTAATATTTGAAGCCCAGAATTGCATTGGACCCTTAGCTGGGATTCTTAGCTTTGAATTATATTCTGCACAGATGTCTCAGATAAATCGATATACAATGGCATAATTACTTGTACCTTGGTTTATTGAATGTTGAAGAGAACATCCAGTCAAAAAGGGATAATTTGTAGGATTAGTAAGATAGTTGGTAGGTTTTGAAAGAAGAGTGAGTATAGGATTTGGATAAAAAGATCTTTAGCTGTAGGGTTTCGGATAGAGTGAATGTAATTGTCAGCACATGTGGAGAGTCTGTCAAAAGGATGAACTGGGGAAAAAAGTAGGAATGCAGATATCAATTGACATTAGGATATCAGGCAAAGTATAAAGTGAGTGATAGAATTATACATTTTCAACAGGCTTGAGTTTGAATATATAATCTTAGGAAGAAACAAACATGTAGTCACCAATAGGATGAACTTTTGAGAGCATTAGGCAACATGGACATGGATGTTTTCCGTAATCCATGCTCACTTTTCATTTAGGCTTTGGTACAAACATAAGTTTGACCTCTTCTTTCTGTGTGCAGAATACTACTGTGGTAAAATGTATATGTAGATCAGGTGACATGAGTATTTCTTCCACCATTTCTGGGAGCAATATTTTGAAGACGTATAAATTATTTTTGGAGGTAAAAATGGTGTACACTGTGTCTATAATTATAGAAATAATGCATGAATAGACCATACTGTAAATAAATATTATAACTGGTTCTAACTTTAAATAATGGATTGAATTGATATCTGAAAATATACAGAAAATCTTACATTGATATACAATCCTTCATTCCAACCAGTAATATATCTAATGGTTATATCAGCATTATGGTTTTTCATGAAGAATGTGTGAGTTTTGCTTCAAAAGTGATTATGGAAATCGGAAATAATGTGTTTGGAAAGAAGTCTCATGAAAAGACCAGTCAAGAAACCTGGAGGAATACATGTGTTTTGAAGCAGAAAGTGATTGAAAGTGAAACAAATGCCTATATATTTGTGAACTTGTGGATCATATATATATCCTATGATGTGCATAAACTGAAGAAATAGTAATGTACCACTGTTACATAAAAATGAACGTCAAAATACACATCATGTCCTCTCCCACAGGAATCTACTTGCATTGATGTTAAACTGGGTCAGTTATTGTAGAAATATTAGGATAATGCCGCAGTCTTGCTGGGCACAATCAGGAGCCACTTGCCAAAAGAAACGAACTTTATTTTTAGAACCACACACGCCAAACAAAACAGCCTCTCAGGAAAAACCTTCAGAGCCCCAACTGCCACCACTGGCTTCCCAAAACCTCTCCCTCCCACATGAGCCTCTCTCCGCCTCCCACAATCCTCCTGCTCTTGAGGCCGATTGGCTGGGTCATGTGGGCAAAGTCAAAAAAAGTCCCCCAATGAGCAGTTTTGTGGTCTGAAAGGGCAGGGAAACAGCCCATTGAGCATCACCGCAGAGGAGCCAAACAGCTAGTTGTTGCTGGGGCCGCTGTGAGCCAATCATCAGCCGGCAGCTGGAAGTTTGCTGGCAGCAGGAATTTTGCTGGGGCCCCTTCGGCTGTGGCTCTCAACATCTTCCCCTCTCTGTTTAAACAACACGCATGTGGCTTAGGGACCGTGCCTGCCTTAGGTTGTCCAATAGTACATATGGTCTTTACCCGTTAAGTTGGTACCATTGCAATTGGATCTTACCCGTCACTGACTACCCGTCCAGTATAGAGCCACACCTGTGGAGAGGTCTTTGTACCAGCGGGGGTGGGTGAGGTTCTTTGCCTCACCTCTGTTGGCCCCCCCAAATTTTAGCTGGAAGATCATGACACGCAGAAGGGAGGAAGATACACCAAGCCAATTGACGGCTCCTTTTGGAAAAATTGTACCACCGATGACATCATCAGCAAATATACCCCAAAACTACGACAAGTCGCTGCACCAACAGATAGTTCACAATGCATTTAGGTGAGTTCACATGTGTCCAGGCAAGTTCTGCAAGCAGTACAGGGATGGCTATTGCAGAAGCTGTAGATTGGAATTATCTTTGATTTCACCTGCACTGGGATGAAGATAGGAACTCTGGCAATAATGTCTAAAGAAAAAAATTATGTAACATTCCAGAAGGCACTAAAACCAAAAAAAAAAAAAAAAACATATGTAACATTCCAGAAGGCACATCAAAAACCAAAATGGCCCAAAAAGCATTCATTGAGGATGAAGTCTCTCACCTTCCTCTGTAAGGTTCCTGACCTCCATAAAATGAGAATAGGGATTTATTGGGTCAAATGAGTTCTTCAAAACCCTGCAGAGGGTAGCCAATGGGTTATTGGGTTTTTTCATTACTCCAATTCACATCAAGAATCTATACTCCACAGACAGTAGGCCTCAAATTAGAGAAGAAGAGCAGTACTAAAGTCAGGGTTATTTGATCACTCCTGATTCACAGAATGGGTCTCCAGGCCACCTTGACTTTAGGCAAATGAGAGGAAAGGGAGATTATTTTGGACACTGTCTTGGGCTGTGCCCCTCAAGGAAACGTCAAGCCAGAGGTTATGATGAGCGTCTATATGGAAGAAGATGAGGGCCATTTGGGAGTTTTTTGGTTTTCCTTGTGGTCATTTATGTGGCAGTCGGAAGAGATGACTGGGTCCACCAGGGCTTGAACTCTGGTGTGATTCCCCTTAGAGACTGAGTTCTGGAACTTACCTCAGAGAAGTATTGCCATGATTTGTGTTGGGATTTTAGGCGGCCACCCATGAGAGTCGCCCGTTGAAACTGAGATCTAGGCCTGGGGTGGCTTTCCACAGAGCACTGGGAATCTCAGACAGAATATCATATGATATTATTTTGAAATACTTGCCAGACATAGTTGAGAGTCAAAACACACATGGACCTCACATTGTAGACCTCAATTGGCCTGGCTTCATGTGACTATTTGGCCACTCTTTGGAAAGCCTTGCCTGTGAGAGTTCTCCAGAACATTCCTTGAAATGAGCTTCCTCAACATTGAATAATTCCTGAAAGAATTGAAACAAATAATGCCTCCAACTTCATCCTTGTAAAATGGCTAGATAAATACCATGAAATTTTTGAAATTCGCATGATGAGGTGGCACTGGAGAACCTTTGATGTTCTGTTGCTCATCATTAGTTTACCAGACAGTGCCTTGATTGATTGGGTATAATGAAAGTGGTGTAGAACAGAGATGCCGGTTAGATGGAGACTGCGGAGTATTTGGCCCAGAACTGTGGTGTGCAGGTGTGTGATAAAATATTTATGGTGGTGCCATGTGGATCTGCCATTGATTTCCAAATGGCTTTTAGCTGACATGGTGCACCCAGCAGACCCTTATATGCAAAGGCATCTTGTTATATGGAGAGGTTTCAGGGTAATGTTCAGAATCAGGTTGCTATGGTCAAGGGGGCAAGCTATGTGGGATAGAAGCCGGATTGGTGCGTTCTCCTGGAGACTCTGACCCACCACATGTCACAGAACTCCCTCCAACACTATGTCCCAGTTGAACTCCTTGTATTTCTTGAAGCAAATACCAAACTCCCAGTTCAGCACCAAGAAACACCATGAAAATTGAAGGATGACTAAATGGCTTCATCGTCCACACAGTTAGACACTTTGGCCCAGTGGCCTCTGTTTACCTACAAAGAGAAAAATCAGCACTGCTGCCTCAGGTTCATTGGAAAATAAGAAACCATGTTCTCCAGGTCACATAGATTCAGACCCAGCTTTGATGGTTTCACTACAAATGAAGACAAAGCTACTGACAACAACATATATTTCAAGTGCCACACCTCAGAGGCAGTTTCTCCAGAAGTCTTTTTTCCAGCAGACCTCCATGGTTGTGGAGTGTTTACCCAGTTCCTTACTTCTGGAAACTCCTCTACCTGCTCCCAGGTTGAGAACTCCTGAGAATTTTCCATTCCAGATATGAATTCACAGATTTTCTTACTCTTCTCCTCTAATTGTGTCTCACTTGGGGCAAAGGTAATGTCAAGGCATTGTTCTAGGTGAGAGTGGGAAGATTATTGCGTAGCACATATTTGCATTCACATTGGATACATTATCCTATTTTCCATTTGAAATATTGAATTCCCGACACTAACCCATACCCAAGAGACTCTGACTACTTATCCTAAAATGATGGAGAAAAAGAAACCTAACAGAATATAAATACAGGCCTTTTGTAGGAGGCATGGTGTATACTTGGATTTTCCTTCTCCTTTATCAAGGATATGTGTTATGAATCTAGTCAACTTTTCATTGTAAAATTTCTCCATGAGTTTTCAAAGTTAACACATATGTAAATTCCTGTCTCCTTTTCTCTGTAGCCTCTTTAGAACATGTATATTTTTATGCATATATAGACTCCTACCTGGTAACACACGTACATTCTTGTGAGCTCACTGACTTTGGAATATACAAATTATGAGAATAGATAACTTCCCCTAAATACTGATGGAACTGAAAATTCAACCTATGGGTGAGCTTCCTAGTGAACAACATCATACATAAATCCATGTTGAGTAAAATGAATATTTTTAGATATGTGGATGATATATATTTCATGATAAATTTTGATTGGCATATATATTGCTACATTTTATTGTTGTGTGTGTGTGTTTATGTATATATATGTATATATATGTATATATATATATATATTTATATATATGTATGTATATATATATATATATTTATATATATATATACATACATATATATATATATATATATATATATATATATATTCACGAGATTTTTCAGATTTTCCAAAACATGAAATAAATGTGTCTTATTATACACTCCCTAAATTCATTCAAGTTCATGTATGTGGATTTAAAATCAACATTTTACATGATTATCATCAGTCTGGCTGGGCACAATTCAGGAGCCAACTGTCAAAAGAAACGAACTTTATTTTTAGAACCACACAAACCAAACAAAACAGCTTCTCAGGAAAAACCCTCAGAGCCCAACTGCCACCACAGTCTTCCCACAAGCCTCTCCCTCAACCACAAGCCTCCTCCTTTTGAGGCCGATTGGCTGGGTCACATGGGCGGAGCCAAGAAAGTCCACAAATGAGCAGCTCCGTTGTCTGAAAGGGCAAGGAAACATCCCATTGAGCATCACCACAGAGGAGCCAATCAGCTAGATGTTGCTGGGGCCTCTGTGAGCCAATCATCCACTGGCAGTTTGAATGGGCGGGGAAACAGCTCAATGAGCATCTGCAGTGAGCATCACCACAGAGGAGCCAATGAGCTAGATGTTGCTGGGGCCGCTGTGAGCCAATCATCAGCCGGCAGCTGGAAGTTTGCTGGCAGCTGGAGGTTTCCTGGGGCCCCTTTGGCTGTGGCTCTCAACATCTCCCCCTCTCTGTTTAAACAACAAGCATGTGGCTTAGGGACCATGCCTGCCTTTGGTTGTTCAAAACTACATATGGTCCTTACTGGAGAACCTTGGCTGTGGCTATCAACAGGATTTGTATGTACCATTCACTGAAGTTAGTTTTCAGTACTAGGAAACAAATATGTATTTCAGGTGGATAAATATTTCTGCGAAAAATCTTGTGAAAAGTTGATTTTAAATCCACATACTTGAACATAAATGAATTTAGGGAGTGTAAATAAGATACATATATTTCATATTTTGAAAAATCTGGAGAGTGTGTGGGTGTGTGTGTGTACACACACACACACACACACACAGATATTAAAATGTAGCAACATATATGCAAATCGAAATTCACCATGAAATATACATCAATCACAGATCCAAAAATATTCAATTTTCTTAACAGGGATTTATGTATAATGTTGTTCTACTAGGAAGCTCACCCATTATTTGAATTTTCAGTTCCAACAGCGTTTAGGAGGAGTGATGTCTTCTCACAAATTGTATCTCCCAAGTCAGTCACCTCACAAGAATGTAGGTGTGACACCAGGTAGGATTTGATATGTGCATATAAAAATACATTGCTGAATAGGCTACAGACAAAGGGAGACAGGAATTCACATATTTGTTAACTTTAAAAACACATGGAGATCTATTTCAATTAAAAATAGACTGGATTTATAACACCTAACATTTATCATGAAAAAGGCAAGATCAACTATACACCATGCCTCGTCTGAACTGCTTGTATTTCAATTCTGTTTGTGTTACTTTTCTGCATCATATTAGAATTAGTAGTCAGAGTCTAGTAGGGTATGGGTTCGTGTCAGGGATTCAGTATTTCGAATGGAAAATTGGAAAATGAATCCAATGTGTATGCAAATATGTGCTACACACAAAAAATTCCCACTCTCATTCAGAACAATGGCCTGAAATAACCACGCCCCATGTAAGAAACAATTAGAGGAGAAGAGTTAGAAAATCTGTGAATACATACGTAGAATGGAAAATGCTCAGTAGTTCACAACCTTTGAGGTGGAAAAGACGTTTCCAAACCTTAGGGACAGGGTAAAACTCCACAAACATGGAACTCTGCTGGCCTAAACACTTCTGGAGATACTGACAATGAGGTTGGGTACTTGAAATATATGTTGTTGTCAGAACCTTTAGCTTCCTTTGTAGTGAGACCATCAAACTTGGGTCTGCATTTTTGTGACCTGGAGGACATGAATTCTTATTGTCCAATGAACATGAGGCAGCAGTGCTGAATTCACTCTTTGTAGCTAAACTGTGGCCACTGGGGGATAAGTGTCTCCCCGTCTGGAATTTGAAATCATTTGGTCATGCTCCACTTTTCGTGGTGTTTCTTGCTGCTGCAGTGGGTGTTTTGTATTTGGTTCATGACATACAAAGAGTTAAACTGGGACACAATGCTGGAGGGAGTCCTGTAACGTATGGTGTGTCAAGGTCTGCAGGAGAATGCACCAACCAGGCTTCTATCCCCCATTGCTTGCCCCCTTTACCATAGGAACTTGATTCTGAATATTGCCCTGAAAACTCTCCATGTAACATGATGCCTTTACATACAAAGTTCTGCTAGCTGCACCATGTCAGTCACAAGCCATTTGAAAGCCAATGTAAGATCCACATGACCCCACCACAGATGTATTGTCACACACCTGCACACAACTGCTCTAGGCCCACTACTCAGCAGGCTCCAACTTACTGGCATCTCTGTTCTACACCATTTTCATGAAACACAGTCAATGAAGGCATTTTCTGGTACACTCATGATCAGCAACAGGACATCCAAAGGTTCTCCAGTGCCACCTGGTCATGGGAATTTCAAAATTTGGTGGTAGTTATCTAGCCATTTTTGAAGGATGAAGTTGGAGGTACTGTGGGTTTAAATTCATTCAGGAGCCATTAAATATTGAGTAAGCTCATTTCGATGAAAGCTCTGGAGAACTCTCACAGGAAAGGCTTCCCAAAGAGTGGCCCAAGGTCACATGAAGCCAGGCCCATTGAGGTCTACAATGTGAGGTCCATGTGTGTTTTGACTCTCAACTATGGCTGTCAAGTCTTTCAAAATAAAATCATGTGATATCCTTGCTGAGATTCTCAGTGCTCTGTGGAAAGGAACCCTGGGCTTAGATCTCAGTTTCCAAGGGTGACTCTCATGCATGGCCTGCTAAAATCCCAACACAATTCATGGCAATACTTCTCTGAGGTCAGTTCCAGAACTCAGTCTCTAAGGTAAATCACACCTGAGTTCAATCCCAGGTGGACCCAGTCATCTCTTCCAAACGCCACACAAATGACCACAATTAAAACCAAAACACTCCCACATGGCCCTCATCTTCTTCCATATAGACACACATCATAACCACTGGCTGGTGGTTTTCATGAGTTGCGCAGCCTAAGACAGTATCCAAAATAAGCTCCCTTGCCCCTCATTTGCCTAAAGTCATGGTGGCCTGGACACCCTTCCGGTGAACCATGAGTGATCAAAAAGGCTTGCTGTTAATACTGCTTCGATTTTCCAATTTTAGGCCTACTGACTCTTCGGTTTAGATTCTTAATGTTAAATGGAGTCATGAGAAAAACCAAGCACCTCTGGGCTAGCCTCTTCAGGGCTTTGAAAAACTCATTTGACCAAAAAGATCTTGATTCTCACTTGATGGAGGTCAGGATCCTTAGAAGAATTCGAGAGACTTCATCCACAATGACTGCTCTTTTGGCCATTTTGGTTTTGGATACACAAGAGATCTTTCTTTAGATCCCTCAGGTTCTGAGAATCTAGGCCACAGCCTCACAGGGGGCCAAGAGCCTAAATCAGACACATCCCATTCCAAAGCAATTAAGCAAAGAGCCACAGGTGATGCCCATTTATTTCCATTGGAAAACTGTTTTCTTCATGCTTCACAAAGGGGTGGCCTGAGGCAAAGATGTTCCTGACATTCAGTGCAACAGAACAATAGGTAAGCAAAATTCCCAAAGCAGGGTTTCTCCACTGAGACTTTCCTGGTCACACTGATATCTGAGTTTTCTGAGATGCTCACCATTCCCTTCAGCTATGTAGTACATGGCCATGTCACAGAGCTTGGAGGTGGTACATATTTTGGACACAAAACCATCAGTCTATTCTGGAGAGTGCCCACAATTCAGGAAGAAAACAGGAACTTAGGAAGATAGTAGGTGTTGCCCATCTATAAGACAAGCCACAGTCCATTCATAAATCGGGCAGGATGAATGCTGAGAAGATTTCAACTAGACAGGACTCATCCATTGATGCATTTTCTTTTCTAATGTCTACAACCAGGGGCACAGTGGGATACACTGATATCCAAACACATGCCTTGTCAAACGACTTACTACAAACAGGTCCCGCCAAAACAAACAAACCGCCATTCCTACCTATTCTCAGAACACGAGACAAATTCACAAATCCCCACCCACACCCACAAAGACACCTCCTTCCCCCAAGTAGGTCTGTGACTATCTGGAGTTTCCACTGACTCGTGGGCCATAGTATGTTCCAAATAAATGGCCTTCCTGTCTCAGACCTGCTTTCCTTGTGCAACTCTGTGAATTTGTCAGGAGCCAGCAGTGTGCCACTACCTGCTTTCTCAGGAAAAACCCTATTCAGAGATTTCCTGCGTTTTGGACATCCTCACATCAGTAGGTACCAAAAATGAATGTCTGTGTCCTTGGTAAATCCAAACAAGGAGACCACTGGGACTGGGACTGGACTGGCTATGGGTTCCTGTCTTCCTGGATCCCAAGTTCAGAGAGTTCCAACACCAAAGAAGTGATGTGAGGTCACTTCCTTCAGGAACTGAATCAGATCACTGCCTTGGCAACCTCTTTGTCCTAACAGTTGCTTCCAAGGCTACCATGAGAAAGAGGCTGCCCCTACTTCCTGTGACACTTTCACAAGTTAGAATGCTATATCAACCATAGGCACCCGGGAGCAGCTCTCCACACAGGCCTGGTTTGGTCCATCTTCTCTACATTAAAAAGAGAAAGGCTGATTCAGAAACAACCCTTCATTCTGACCATGTTGTTTGCCAGGGAAGATGACTTTTGCTCTCTCAGGTCCTTCATAGCTGCCTACATCTTCTCCAGTGATCATTTCTGCATGGAATTTTGTGGTTCTCAGCAGGTGGAAGATCCCCTACATTCCTATATTGTAAGACCAACTTTGTCCCTGCTCCTCTGTAAAGTTAGATTGAGGGAACAGTGTATGGTTAGGGTTAATAACATGTTTGATTTGGGTTAGAAATTATTCTGCTGGATGAATAATTGTACAAGAATAATGAGGTGAAATGTATGTAGGAAAACAGAAATCTAAGTAAAATTTGAAGCCCAGAAGGGGATTGGGCTTCAAGGGATTGTGATACTTAGCATTGCGATCAAGGGATTGTGATACTTAGCATTGAATTATGTTCTGCAGAGATGTCTCAGAGAGATCGATATACAATGGCATAAGACCCTGTACCTTGGATTATTGAATGTAGAAGAGAACATCCAGTCAGAAAGCATTAATAGGTAGGATTAGGAAGATAGTCAGTAGGTTTAGGAGGAAGAGTGATTATAGGATTTGGAACAAAAGTTTCTTAGCAATAGGGTTTCGATTAGAGTGTGAATGGAAATGTCAGCACATGTGAAGAGTCAGTCACAATGATGAACTGGGGAAAATATGTAGGAAAGCAATCAATAGAGACATTATGAAATCAGGAAAAGTATAAAGTGAGAGAAAGGATTAGATGTTTTCAACAGGGTTGAATTTGAATATATAATCTTAGGAAGAAACAAATATATTGTCACAAATAGGATTGATTTTTGAGAGCATTAGGCAACTTGGACATGGATGTTTTTAGTAATCCATATTCACTTTACATTTAGGCTTTGGTACAAACATAAGTGTGACCTTTTCTTTTTGTGTCCAAATATTACTGTGATAAAATGTATATGTAGATAAGGTGACATGAGTATTTCTTCCATCATTTCTGAGACCAATAATTTGAAGACGTATAAATTAGTATTGGGTTTACAAAGAGGTGTACCCTGTGTCTATGAATATAAAGAAAAAGCATGAATAGACTGTACAGTGAATAAATAATATAACTGGTTTCACATTAAATCATGGATTGAATTGATATCTGAAAATATATAAGAAATATTATATTGATACAAAATCATTCATTCCAACCAGTTATACATCTAATGGTAATATTGGGGTTATGGATTATCATGAAGGGTGTGTGAGTTTTGCTTCAAAAGTGATTATGGAAATCGAAAATAATGTATTTGGAAAGAAGTCTCATGAGAAGACCAGTCAAGAAACATGGAGGAATACATGTGTTTCGAAGCAGAAAATGATTGAAAGTGAAACAAATGCCTATAATTTTGTAACTTGTGGATGAAATATATATCTTATAATGTGCATAAACTGAAGAAATAGTAAAATACCAGTGGTGAATAAGAATGAACATAAAAATACACATCATGTCCCATAGGAATCTACTTGCATTAATGAGAAACTGGGTCAATTATTGTAGAAATATTAGGATTTGTATTCATGATTCACTGAAGTTAATTTTCAGTAATAGGAAACAAATAGTATTTCAGGTGGTTGAATATTTCTGAGAATAATCTTGTGAAATGTTGACTATAAATCCTCATACATGAACTAGAATGAAATTAAGGAGTGTATAATAAGACACATATATTTAATATTTTAAAACATCTGGAGTGTGTATACACACACACACACACACACACACACACACACACATTAAAAAGTAGTAGTATATATGCCAATCGAAATTCATCATGAAATATATATCATCCACAGATCGAAAAATATTCATTTTCCTGAACATGGAATTATGTATAATATTGTTCAACTAGGAAGCTCACACAGAGGATGAATTTTCAGATCCCACAGTGTTTAGGAGGAGTGATCACTTCTCACAATTTGTATCTGCCAAGTCAGACACCTGACAAGAATGTACGTGTGATACCAGGTAGGATTCTATATATGCATATAAAAATAGATGTGCTGAATAGGCTACATAGAATGGGAGAGAGGAATTCACATATTTGTTAACTTTAAAAACACATGGAGAACTATATCAATTACAAATTGACTAGATTTATAACACCAACACTTTGTCACGCAAAAGCCGTGTCCAACTATACACTATGCCTCCTCTGATATGCTTGTATTTCTATTCTGTTTGAGTTATTTTTCTCCATCATATTAGGATTAGTAGTCAGAGTATAGTAGGTTATGGGTTAGTGTCAGGGATTCAGTATTTCAAGTAGAAAATAGGAAAATGAATCTAATAAGCATGAAAATATGTGCTACAAAAAATATTCCCACTCTCATCCAGAAGAATGCCTTGAAATTATCATCGCCCATAGTATGACACAATTAGAGGAGAAAAGTTAGAAAATATGTGAATACATATCTGGACTGGAAAATGCTCAGCATTACACAACTATGGAGGTGGTAGAACAGTTTCCAAAAGTAAAGGACAGTGTAAACCCTCCACAAACATGGAGCTATGCTGGCCTAAAGACTTCTTGAGAAACTGCCTCTGAGTTTGGGTAGTTGAAATATATGTTGTTGTCAGGAGCTTAACTTCCTTTGTAGTGAGACCATCAAAGTTTGGTCTGCATCTATGTGACCTGGAGGACATGGTTTCTTATTTTCCAATGAACATGAGGCTGCAGTGCTGAATTCACTCTTTGTAGCTAAACTGTGGTCACTGGGGGCTAAGTGTCTCCCCATGTGGACTTTGAAGCCATTTGGTCATCCTCCACTTTTCCTGGTGTTTCTTGCTGCTGCACTGGGTGTTTTGTATTTGCTTCACGACATACAAGGAATTCAACTGGGAAACAGTGCTGGAGGGAGTCCTGTAACATGTGGTGGGTCAGGGTCTGCAGGAGAATGCCCCAACTTGGCTTCTATCCCACATTGCTTGCCCCCTTGACCATACCAACCTGATTCTGAACATTGCCCTGAAACCTCTCCATATTACAAGATGCCATTTCATATAATGGTCTGATGGCTGCACGAAGTCAGTCACAAGCAATTTGGAAGCCAATGTAATATCCACATGGCCACACCACAGATGTATTATCACACACCTGCACACCACTGCTCTAGGCCCACTACTCAGCACGCTCTAACTTACTGGCATCTCTGTTCTACACCATTTTCAAGAAACCCAGTAAATCAAGGCACTGTCTGGTACACTCATGATCAGCAATGGGACATCCAATGGTTATCCAGTGCCACCTGGTCATTGGGAATTTCAAAAATTTTATGATATTTATCTATCCATTTTTCAAGAATGAAGTTGAAGGCACTTTGGGGTTTCCATTCATCCCAGAACCATTAAATGGTGAGGAAGCTCATTTCAATGAAAGCTCTGAGGAACTCTCACAGGCAAGGCTTCTCAGAGTGTGCCCAAAAGGTCACATGAAGCCAGGCCCTTTAAGGTCTATAATGTGAGGTCCTTGTGTGTTTTGACTCTTAACTGTGGCTGCCAAGTTTTTCAGAATAAAATCATGTGATATCCTTGCTGAGATTCTCAGTGCTCTGTTGAAAGCTTTCCTGGGCCTAGATCTCAGGTTTCAAGGGCGACTCTTATGCATGGCCTCCTACAATCCCAACACAACTCATGGCAATACTTCTCTGAGGTCAGTTTCAGAACTCAGTTTCTAAGGGGAATCACACCAGAGTTCAAGCCCATGTGGACCCAGTCATCTATTCCAAACGCCACAAAAATGACCACATTTAAAACCAAAACATTCCCACATTGCCCTTATCTTTAACCATATAAACACTCATCATTAACTCTGGCTGCAGGTTTCCAAGAGTGGCGCAGCCCAAGACAGTGTCCAAATAATGCACCCTTGCCCCTGATATGTCCAAAGTAAGGGTGGCCTGTTCACCCTTCTTATGAACCAGGAGTGATCAAATAGGCCTGCCATAAATACTGCTCTGCTTCTCCAATTTGAGGCCTACTGACTGTCAGGTATAGATTCTTTATGTGATTTGGCATCATGAGACAACCCAAGCAGTTCTGCAGGAATTTGAAGAACTCATTTGATCCAAAGGATCCCTATTCTCACTTGATGGAGGTCAGGAACCAAACAGAAGAAGGCAAGAGACTTCATCCACAATGACAGATTTTTTGCCATTTTGGTTTGGATGCACACATGGGATCTTCTTTAGATCTATCAGGAGCTGAGAATTTTAGCCACAGCCTCAAACAGGGCCTAGTGTCTGATTAAGACACATCCCTTTCCAGAGCAATTAAGCAAAGAGCCACAGGTGATGCCCATTCATTTCCATTTGAAAACTATTTCTTCAGGCTTCACAAAGGGGTGGCCTGAGGCAAAGACCTTCCTGACATTCAAGGCAACAGAAACATAGATAAGCAAATGGAGCCAAGCAGGGTTTCTCCACTGAGACTTTACTGGTCACACTGGTATCTGAGTTTTTTGAGATGTTCCCATTCCCTTCAGCTATCAAGGACATGGCCATGTCACAGAGTTTGGAGGTGGTACATATCTTGAACAATAAACCATGATACTATTCTGGAGAGTGGCCAGAATTCAGGAAGAAAACAGCAACTTAGGAAGTTAGTAGGTGTTTCCCATCCATAAGGCAAGCAACAGTCCATTAATCAATTGTGCAGGATGAATGCTGTGAATCTTTCTACCAGACAGGACACCTCCATTGATGCATTCTCGTTTCTAATGTCTAAAACCACGGACACAGTGGCTACACAGACATAGAAACACTCGCCTTGTCTAAAGACTTACTAGAAAAAGTCGACTCCAAACCAAACCAACCACCTTTCCTACCTATTCTCAGAACATGAAACAAAACCACAAACTCACACCCACAACCAAAAAGGCACCTCCTTCCCAAAAATAGGTCTTTAACTATCTGGAGTGTCCTCTGACTGGTGGGCCATACTATGTTCCACTCGAAATGGCCTGTCTGGTCTCAGATCTTGTCTCCTTGGCCAACTCTGTTATTCTGGGAGGAGCCAGTGGTTAGCCACAACCTGCTGTCTCAAGAAAGGCCCCTCTTCAGAGCTCTACTGGCATTTGGCCATCCTCACATCAGTAGGTACCAAGAAGGTCTGACTCTGTACTTGGTAAATCCAAACAAGTGAGCCCACTGGGACTGGGACTGGGACTGGCTCTTGGTGCCTGGCTTCTTGCATCCCAATTTCAGAGAGTTCCATCACCAAGAAAATGAGGTATGTCACTTTCTTTGGAACTGAATGAGGCCACTGCCTTGGCAACAACTTTGTCCTAACACTTGCTTACAATGGTCCCATGAGTTGGAGGGTGCCCCTACTTCCTGTGACAATTTGACTAGTTAGAATGGTATATCAAAATAGACACCATGGAACAGCTCTCCACGAAGGCCTGGTTAGGTCCATCTTCTCTACATTAAGAAGAGAGAGTCTGATGCATACACATCCCTTCGTCCTGTGCAGGTTGTTTGCCATGGAAGATGGCTTTTGCTCATTCAGGTCCTTCATAGCTGCCTACATCTTCTCCAGGGATAATTTCTACATCGAACTTTGAGGTTCTCAGCAGTTGGAAGATCACCTACATCCCTTATTGAAAGAATAGCCCTGTCCCTGCTCTTTTGTAATGTTAGATTGAGGCAACAGTGTATGGTTAGGGTTAATAACAGGTTCGATTTGGGTTAGGAATCATTCTGCAGGATGAATAATGGTATTGGGAACCTGCAATATATAGAAATATAGTGGTTAAATATAAGTATGGAAACAGAAATCTAGGTAAGATTTGAAGCTCAGAAGGGCATTGGGCAATAGATTGGGACACGTAGCTTTGAATTACGTTCTGCATACATATTTCAGAAAAATCGATATACAATGGCATAGGACCTTGTACCTCGGATGATTGAATGTAGTAGAGTACATCCACTCAAAAAGGGATAGTCGATAGGATCAGGAAGATAGTCAGTATGTTTCGGAAGAAGATAGAGTATAGGATTTGGACCAAAGTTCATTAGCAATAGGGTTTTGGTTAGAGAGTGAATGTCAATGTCATCACATGTGAAGGGTCAGTCACAATGTTGAACTGGGAAAAATATGTAGGAAAGTAGATATCAATAGAGACATTAGGAAATCAGGCAAAGTATAAAGTGAGTGAAAAAACTAGACATTTCCAACAGTTTTGAGGTTGAATATATAATCTTAGGAAGAAACAAAAATGTGGTCACCAATAGGATTGACATTTGAGAGCATTAGGCAACCTGGATATGGATGTTTTTAGTAATCCATCTTCAGTTTCCATTTAGGCTTTGGTACAATCATACGTGTGACTTTTGCATTTTGTGTCCAGAATATTACTGTGGTAACATGCATATGTAGATCAGGTGACATGAGTATTTCTTCCACCATTTCTGGGAGCAATATTTAGAAGAAGAATAAATTAGTATTGGGCATACTAAGAGGAGTACCCTGTGTCTATGAATATAGAGATAATGCATGAATAGACCATATAGTGAATAAATAATATAACTGGTTCCACTTTAAATAATGGATTAAACTGATATCGAAATATATATAAGAAATACTATATTGATATGAAATCATTCCTTCCAACCAGTTATACATCTAATGGTGATATTATAGTTATGGTTTATCATGAAGTGAGTGTCAGTTTTGCTTCAAAAGTGATAAAGGAAATCAAAAATAATGTATTTGGAAAGAAGTCTCATGATAAGACCAGTCAAGAAACCTGGAAGAATCCATGTGTTCTGAAGCAGGAAGTGATTGAAAGTGAAACAAATGCCTATAAGTTTGCTAACTTGTGGATGAAATATGTATCCTATGATGTGCATAAATTGAAGAAATAGTAATGTACCAGTGTTGAATTAAAATAAATTTCAAAATACACATCATGTCACATAGGAATGTACTTGCATTGATGTTAAACTGGGTCAGTTACTGTAGAAGTATTAGTATTTGTATGCAACATTAACTGAAGTTAGTTTTTAGTACTGCAAACAATATGTATTTCAGGTGGATGAATATTTCTGAGAATGATCTTGTGAAAAGTTGATTATAAATCCATATACATGAACATGAATGAATTTAGTGAGTGTATATAAGACACATATATTTCATATTTTGAAAAATCTGGAGAGTGTATATATATATATACAAAAAAAACACACACAGACAATAAATTAGCAATCGAAATTTATCATGAAATATATATCTTCCACAGATGCAAAATTATTTCTTTTAGAACATGGATTTATGTATAATGTTGTTCTTCTAGGAAACACACCCCTAGGTTAAATTTTCAGTTCCAACAGAGTTTAACAGGAGTGATCATTTCTCACAAATTGTATTTGCCAAATTAGCCTCCTCACAAGAATGTAGGTGTGATACCAGGTAGTGTTCTATATGTGCATTTAAAAATACATGTGCTGAATAGGCTACAGAGAAAGGGAGAGAGGAATTCACATATTTGTTAACATTAAAAACACATGGAGAACTATTTCAATTAAAAATTGACTAGATTTATAACACCTACAATTAATCATGCAAAAAACAAGTCCAACTATACACCATGATTTCTCTGAACTGCTAGTATTCCTATTCTGTTTGTGTTATTTTTCTCCATCATATTAGGAGTAGTAGTCAGAGTTTATTAGGGTATGCGTTAGTGTCAGGGATTCAGTATTTCGAATGGAAAATTGGAAAATGACTCTAAAGGGTATGCAAATATGTGCTACACAAAAATGTTCACACTCTCATCCAGAAGATTGCCTTGGCATTACCTTAGTTCCAAGTAAGATACAATAAAGGAGAAAAGTTAGAAAATCTGTAAATACATATCAGGAATAAAAAATGCTCAGGAGTTCACAAACTTGTAGGTGGTAGAGGAGTTTCCAAAAGTAAGGGACAGGGTAAACACTCCACAAACATTGAGCTCTGCTTGTGTAAAGACTTCTTGAGAAACTCTCTGAGGTTGGGCTCTTAAAATACATGTTGTTGTCAGGAGCTTTAGCTTCCTTTGTTGTGTGACCATCAAATCTGGGTGTGCAAATATGTGACCTGAAGGACATTGTTTCTAATTTTCCAATGAAAATGAGGCAGCAGTGCTGAATACTCTTTTTGTAGTTAAACTATGGCCACTGGGGTGTAAGTGTCTCCCCGGGTTGACTGTGAAGCCATTTGGTCATGCTCCAATTTTCGTGGTGTTACTCCTTGGTGCACTGGGAGTTTGGTATTTGCTTCATGAAATACAAGGAGTTCAACTGGGACACAGTGCTGGAGGGAGTTCTGTCACGTGTGGAGGGACACGGTCTGCATGAGAATGCACCAACCAGGATTCTGTCCCACATAGGTTGCCCCTTTGTCCATAGCAACCTGATTCTGAACATTTCCCAGAAACCTATCCATATAACAAGATGCCTTTACATATAAGGGTCTGCTGGCTGTACCCTGTCAATCACAAGGCAATTGGAAGCCAATGGCAGATCCACATGCCCCAACACACATGTTTTTTCACACACCTTCACACCACTGCTCTAGGCCCACTAATGAACAGGCTCCAACTTACTGGCATTACTGTTCTACACAATTTTCATGAAACCCAGTCAGTCAAGGCACTGTCTGATACACTCATGATCAGCAACAGGACATCCAAAAGTTTTCCAGTGCCACCTGGTGATGGGAATTTCAAAAATTTCATGGTATTTATCAAGCCATTTTTCGAGGATAAAGTTGGAGGCTCTGTGGGTTTCAATTCATTCAGGAACCATTAAATGTTGAAGAAGCTCATATCAATGAAAGATCTTGAGAACACTCACAGGCAAGGCTTCCCAAAGAGTGGCCAAAAGGTAACATGAAGTCAGGCCCATTGAGGTATACAATGTGAGGTCCATATGTGTTTTGACTCTCAAGTGTGGCTTTAAAGAATTTCAGAATAAAATCATGTGATATCCAGGCTGAGATTCCCAGTGCTGTGGGCAAAGCCACCCTGCACCTAGATCTCCCTGCACCACAATTAATACCTGAGATGTTGGTTGCATGGCCTAGTAAAATCCAAACACAATTCATGACAATACTTCTCTTATGTCACTTCCAGAATTCAGTCTCTCAGGGGAATCATACCAGAGTTCAAGCCCAGGTGGACCCAGTCATCTGTTCCAAGCACCAAACAAATTACCACAATTCAAAACAAAATGCTCCCACATGCCCCTTATCTTATTTCATGTAGACACTCATCATAACATCTGGATGGAGGTTTCCATGAGGGGCACAGCACAAGACAGTGTCCAAAATAACCTTTCTTGCCCCTCATTTGCCTAAAGTCAGTGTGGCCTGGAAATCCTGACTGTGAACCAGGAGTGATCAAATACGCCTGCCGTTAATACTCCTTGGCTTCTCCAATTTGATGCCTACTGACTGTGGGGTTTAGAATCTTTATGTAAACTGGATTCATGAGAAAACCCAAGCACCTATGGGCTAAACTCTGCAGGGCTTTAAAGAACTCATTTGACCCAAAGGATCCCTATTTTCACTTGATGGATGTCAGGAATCTTAGAGAAGAAGGTGAGAGTCTTCATCCACAATAACTGCTATTTTGGCCATTTTGGTTTTGGATGCACCCATGGGATCTTTCTTTAGATCCATCAGGTGCTGAAAATCTAAGCCACAGCCTCACACAGGGCCAAGAGGGTGATTCAGACACATCCCTTTCCAAAGCAATTAAGCAAAGAGCAAAACACACACAGACATTATAAAGTGGCAATATATATGCCAATTGAAATTCATGATGAAATATATATCGTCCACAGATCCAAAAATATTAATTTTACTGAACATGGATTTATGAATAATGTTGTTAAACTAGAAAGGTTACCCTTAGGTTGAATTTTAAGATCCAATAGCATTTAGGAGGAGTGATCTCTTGTCATAATTTGTATCTGCCATGTCAACCACCTCACAAGAATGTATATGTGATACCAGGTAGGATTCTATATGTTTATATAAAAATACATGTGATGAATAGGCTACAGAGAAAGGGATAGAGGAATTCACATATTTATTAACTTAAAAAACACAAGGAGAACTATTTCAATTAAAAATTAACTAGATTTATAACACCTACCCTACATAATGCAAAAGGAAAGTCCAACTATACATCATGCCTCTTCTGAACTGCTTGTATTTCTATTGTGTTTGTATGCACTGTGGGTTTCAAGAACCATTAAATGTTGAGGAAGCTCATTTCAATGAAACTCTGGAGAACTCTCATAGGCAAGGCTTCCCAAAGAGTGACCAAAAGGTTAGATATAGCCAGGCCCATTGAGGTCTACAATGTGAGGTCCATGTGTGTTTTGACTCTCAACTATGGCTACCAAGTCTTTAAGAATAAAATCATGGGATATCTTGGCTGAAATTCTCAGTGCTCTGTGGAAATCCACCCTCGTCCTTGATCTTAGTTTCCAAGGGCGACTCTCATGCTTGGCCTCCTAAAATATCACCACAATTCATGGCAATACTTCTCTGAGTTCAGTTCCAGAAGTCAGTCTCTAAGGGGAATCACACAAGAATTCAAGCCCAGGTGGACCCACTCATCTCTTCCAACCGTCAAACAAATGACCACAATTAATACCAAAACACTCTCACATGGCCCTCCTCTTCTTCTATAAAGGCACTCATCATAACATCTGGCTGGAGGTTTCCATGAGGGGCACAGCCCAAGACAGTGTCCCAAATAAGCTCTCTTGCCACTCATTTGCCTAAATTCAGGGTGGCTTGGACACCCTTCTTGTCCACCAGGAGTGATCTGAAAGGGTAAAATAAATTGAAATTAAAGTGTAAAAGTTGAAGTGTAAAAGACTGGGTTTTGTAAAGTTTCTAAGCTGCAAGGCCTGAGTTAAAATGTAAAGGACCAGGTATTGTTAAGTTCCTATGCTACATGCAAAACCTGAAATTCCTGTAGCTTGTAGTACAATTCCCGACTGCCCAGTAAATATTCCCCCTGACCGCCTGGTTATTTAATAACCTAGGACCCTGTGTGGCCTGGCACATAGGCATTGCAAGGCCTAAAGCAATCTGTTTGAATGTGTACCTCGCTTTAGAACTGACCTATCACTCCTGCCTCACCTGTTCCTGCCAATGAGTGAACTAATCATGTTTAGGAATTGTTGTTTGATTTTTCTGCGGTGTATGTTGATTTCTTAAAGGAGACTGTGATATATGTAAAGTCCCGCCCTCCCCAAAAAGTGTACTTAAGCACTGCTCAACCCCTGCTCGGGGCTCTGGGCTGCTCTCCCTTCTTGAGTGAGCACGTAGCCCCAGCATGCTGGATTGGATCCTCAATGAACGCCTTTTTCTGTTGCATTAGCTGTGGTCTCTTGGTGGTCTCTTCCTCCGACGTTCACCGGATCCTTACATTTGGTGCGTTGGCCGGGAATCACGCAGCATAGGACAAGGACACCCCAACAGACCCCTCTGGGGGTAAGTAAGGTGCTTCTTTCCATTTTTCCTTGCGATCGCTCAGAGCTTTTTGTTCAGGTTCCGTTTTTCCGTTTTTGGTTTGGGTTGGCAGAGTGGCTGCCAGCGGAGAACGTAAGTTCCCCCTGTCAGTGGTGGACAAACGTGTCCTAAAGCCACAGACCACGTCCTCGCAAGGGATGCCTTGGAGGACTCAGGGAGTGATGGATGTGCCCTCATTGGGTGAGGAGGGACGGATGAGCCCACATTAGGTGACTCTGCTGCCAACCCATCATATCTTGCTGGCTACTTTTTTATCTCAGGTTGAATTCACTGTCTGTCTTTGTGGTCTAACCCATCAGGTTTTGCCAGTTACTAGGTTCTAATCTTTACTTCTGAACTCGTGTTAAATGTTACCTGTGTGTACATGTTTGTGTCACGTTTGTATTGTCCTTGTCTCTGTTTGAGAAACTCTCATTATGGGACAAAGCCATTCCATGCCTCTGTCCTTGAAGCCTTTCCTGGTCCCTGCCTCCAATCCGACACCGTCACCCAGGATCCTATCACTCAAACCTTCTACTCCTTCCCCTCTTCCCTCCATTCTCCCTGAGTCACAAGATTGTAGATCTTGGGGTTGTGAACAAACGGGAGCTGCATGATGGTCTTTGTGTGTCTTTTTATCTGAGTTTCTGTTAAATGTGATGGCATTGTTTGGACCGATGCAGAGTCCCGAGTTCCAACCTGCCTTACATATGTGGAAGTTACTTTAGCTAAATTTTAAACTAATGCTTCTCCTGTGAGGGACCAAAAGTCAATAGAACCGCCAGTTTTTCTGTTCTCACCTTTTGCACCTCTCTTAGCTGTGTTTTAAAGAACTTTGATAAACTTTACTCCCCTTTGTTAAGCAAGATTACGGAAGCAGTGATTTTTTTCTTCCCGTAGTTGGCTTGAGCATGCCCACTGCAGAGGGAAATGTCTGGGGTCAAAGAACTTTGATATCTCGCTTAAACTTTTCTCAAAACCCTGTCCTCATTATTAAATTGGCATTAATTGGCTTTGGGATGGGAACCAAGCCTTCAGTCATAAATTTTGACACCCCAGAGGGGACTTTAAATAAACCCCACTCTGCCCTCTTGGGGAAGCCTAGCACTCAAAACAACTGCAAGCAGAGGATGAAATTTTTGGGAGCTGACTACTGCAAAGTTGGGAGACATAGAATATGCCTGGTGCCTGGGGTCAAAGCAAACCAGAGGAACTAATCCTGTAAGTAAATGGTGAGGCTAAGGGACTCCCAGCAGCTGACAGAGCCATTTTGCTGTGGGGAACTCCCTTATTCCTTACGTGCACTTTAAGGATTTCTCCACCTCTGTTTACTTAACAAAAGGGACAATGAATGCATTAATATGTTGATATTATAGATTTTTTCTTGGGGATGATCTAGGGTGAATGTGTATCTAAAAATGATTTTTTTTTATTTTAACCATCTCGTATCTAAATGGGTTTCTAAAGCATTGCACTATGTTACAGTTAAAAGTTGGGTTTAAACAATTGTTTAGTTTGATTTCAGGTAGTTCATGCTAGGAAACTTAAATACTTAGGATAAAAAATAATTAAAGAGTTTTAATTTTGAACTAGGCAGCCTGAAAAAATTTCACTAGATATAACAGTGCATTAACTTGGGAAGAGATAATAAATTATGATATGGTATCTATTCCCATCAGTGTGTAAGATTTTAAAAAATGGTACTAAATTAAAACGTTGGTCTGGCTTATTGAAATGACATTAATTAGCAACAGTCTTGGAAATTTTTAAAGCTTAATTTCGGATACACATGGTAGTGTGTGGTTCTTTTTAAAAAATTTTCAGCCAATTTAATGTAACTTAATACTATTAGAAACTTCATAACAAAGAAAGGGGCTTAACGATCCTATAGAAACTTCTTCTGATGGTGGCTTTAATATTATCAAAAAATGATCCTATTTTCAGTTTTGTGTGAGCAAGTTTTTCTAGTGTAGAAAAATCTAAAGATATAAAATTTTGAGAATTACATCTTAAACTTGCATCAAAATTTTCAACATCCAAACCTGGAAATTATGACTTATAGCTAAAATGCCTTAGGCCTGAGGTTTCTGCTACGAATTCCAGTCTTTTCAGTTTTCCAGACCTCAGCAAGGACTTAAGTTGATATGCAAATAAAAGAAGCCTGCAGCACTCAGCAGGAGACAGATAAAAAAGAGTAAATGTGTCTTTTTACCTGAACTCAAACTAGACCTAACCAAAAAATTATATTATACGGTATTTACTAATTACTGGCCAGTCATCTTTTTTAGGACTCTTGCTTTTCTTAGATTCTGTATTTTTTTTTGAACTCATGATCTTGATTCTGCTGATGAGTTAATGTTTTCTGATCAGTTCTATTTTTGATCGACTCTGGAGTTTTTAGCATTTCAATGGAGATTTCACCTGAAAAAGCTACAAGGCTTTTATTATTGTGTTATGTGTTACATTTGTGTTACGTGTTGTATGTTGGTATGTCTGTATGTGTGTATGTCCATATATCATGCAGTGATATGACAATTGACAGATGAGGAGCACTCATGAAAAATTTAAGAATGTATCCAAATGTCTTTGATTCACGTGATTCATATGTTTTAATTCAAATTGGGTAAACAGATAAAAATAAAGATGTCTTTAAAATTAGGCCAATAAGTTTTCTAGGTTTTCAAAAAGGCCCTAATAAAATGTAGATGTCTATAAAATAATCTGCCTAAATTCAGAAATTTACAAGTATTGTATTGAAATGTGAACAGAAAGAGGTTAGTAGATGAAAAAGAGAAACTAAAAGGTTCCAGATATAGATCTAATAGAGGAAAAATGTGTTTCTGGATAAGAGAGTCTATATGATTAAGTAATTAAAGGGGTTTAAGTAAATAATAAAAAAAGGTTTGTGTAACTTGGTTATATGTGTAAGTTTTGAGCAAGTAATCTTAAAAAAATAAACAGCTGGTAAAACAAGTACTGTTTTTATAAAATTGTGCCATGTTATTTCTTTAAAATCTAAACTTGTTTAATACAAAAACATCAATGTAATTGTGGTGTTAATGTGTTCATATCTTCCAGGTATACAAGTCTGTAAGGTAGAAGCTTCCAAAGACCATTGTATCAAGCTGGTGTTCTAAGGTTGTATGGTAATTCTAGGCTTAAAAGAAAAACATGTTGGAGATTTATGTATATCATTTGTGTTCTATAATTGGACTTGTTATCAATAAGATATGTACAGTTCCATGTTACTTTTTACACTGAGATGCAATTTAAAAGTATTTTTAACTTAATGAGAGCCAAATCTGTGAAGGTTTTATTGTAAACACAAAGGTAATACCCATTCATTTCCATGTGAAAACTGTTTTCTTCAGGCTTCACAAAGGGGTGTCCTGAGACAAAGACTTTCCTGATATTCAGGGCAACATAACAATAGGTAATCAAAAGGCCCAAAGCAGGGTTTCTCCACTGAGACTTTACTGGCTACACTGATATCTGAGTTTTCTGAGATGCTTGCCATTCCCTTCAGCTATCCAGTATATGGCCATGTCACAGATCTTGGAAGTGGTTCATATATTGGACACAAAATCATGAGCCTATTCTGGAGAGTGGCCAGAATTCAGGAAGAAAACAGGAACGTAGGAAGATAGTTGGTGTTGCCCATTGATAAGGCAAGCCACACTCCATTTATAAATTGTGCCGGATGAATGCTGGGAAGTTTTCTCCTTGAGAGGATACACCCATTGAGGCATTCTCTTTTCTAATGTCTACAACCACGGACACAGTGGGATACACAGACCTAAAAACACTCGCCTTGTCAAAGGACTAACTAGAAACACTCCACTCCAAACCAAACACACCCCCTTTCCTAACTATTCTCAGAACAAAAGAAAAAACCACAAACCCATACCCACAACCACAAAGGCACCTCCTTCCCCCAAGTAGGTCTGGAACTATCCAGAGTGTCCTCTGACCGGAGGGCCATACTATGTTCCCCAGAAATTGTCTGTCCTGTCTCAGATCTGGGCTCCTTGGTCAACTCTGTGAAGTTTTCAGGAGCCAGCAGTGAGCCTCTACCTGTTTTCTCCGGAAGGGCCGCTCTTCAGAATTTTTCTGGAATTTGGCCATTCTCACATAAGTAGGTACCACAAAAGACTGACTCTGTCCTCGGAAAATCCAAACAAGTGAGAACACTGGAACTGGTGCTGGGACTGGGTCTTGGTGCCTGGCTTCCTGGAACCCAAATTTGGAGAGTTCCATCAACAAGGATGTGAGGTGAGGTCACTTCCTTTAGTAACTGAATGAGGTCACTGCCTTGGCAACCAATTTGTCCTAACATTTGCTTCCTAAGGTCTCATAACATGGAGGATGTCCCTACTACCTGTGACACTTTCACAAGTTAGAATAGTATAGAAACCATAGTCACCTGGGAACAGCTCTCCACAAAGGCCTAGTTTGGTTCATCTCCTCTACCTTAAGAAGAGAGAATCTGATTCAGACACAACCCTTCATCCTGACCAGGTTGTTTGCCATGGAAGATGCCTTTTGCTCTATCATGTCCTTCATAGCTGCCTACATCTTCTCCAGGGATCATTTCTGCATGGAACTTTGAAGTTTTCAGCAGGTGGAAGATCCCCTGCATTCCTGTATTGTAAGACCAAACCTTTCCCTGCTTTTCTGAACACTTAGATTGAGGGAACAGTGTATGGTTAGGGTTAATAATATGTTCAATTAAAACCAAAATACTCCCACATGGCCCTCATTTTCTTCCATGTAGACATTCATCATAACCTCTGGCTTTAGGTTTCCATAAGGGGCGCAGCCCAAGACAGTGTCCAAAATAAGTTCCCTTTCCCCTCATTTTCCTAAAGTCAGGGTTTCCTGGACACCCTTCATGTAAACCAGGATTGATCAAATAGGCCTGCCAGTAATACTGCTCTGTTTCTTCATTTTGAAGCCTACTGACTGTGAGGTATAGATTCTTTATGTGATTTGGAGTCATGTGAGAACCCAAGCACTGCTGCAGGGCTTTGAAGAACTCATTTGTCTCAAAGGATCCCTCTACTTACTTGATGGAGTTCAGGAACCTAACAGAGGAAGCAAGAGACTTCATCCACAATGACTGATCTTTTTGCCATTTTGGTTTTGGATGCACACATGGGATCTTTCTTTAGATCCATCAGGTGCTGAAAATCAAAGCCACAGCCTCTCTCAGAGCCGAAAGGATAATTCAGACACATCCCTTTCCAAAGCAATTAAGCAAAGAGCCACAGGTGATGCTCATTCATTTCCAATTGAAAGCAGTTTTTTTCAGGCTTCACAAAATGGTGGCCTAAGGAAAAGACCTTCCTGACATTCAGGTCAACAGAACAGTAGGTTAGCAAAAGGCACAAAGCAGGGTTTCTCTACTGAGACTTTACTGGTCACACTGATATCCGAGTTTTCTGAGATGCTCCCAATTCCCTTTATCTATCCAGTACATGGCCATGTCACAGAACTCGACAGAGGTCCATATCTTGGACAAAAAAACATGAGCCTATTCTGGAGAGTGGCCAGAATTCAGGAAGAAAACAGGAACTAAGGAAAGAAGTAGGTGTTGCCCATATAAGGCAAGCCACAGTCCATTCATAAATTGGGCAGGATGTTTGCTGAGATGCTTCTACTAGACAGGACACATCCATTGATGCATTCACTTTTCTAATATCTACAACCACGGAAAAAGTGGGAAACACAAACATAGAAACACTCGCCATGTCAAATGACTTACCAAAAACAGTCCACTCCAAACCAAACATACTGCCTTTCCTACCTATTCTCAGAACATGATACAAAACTACAAATTCACACCCTCACCCACAAAGGCACCTCCATTACCCAAGTAGGTCTGTGACTATCCAGAGTGTCCTCAGACTGGTGGGCCTTACTCTGCTCCCTCGAAATGGACTTTCCTGTCTCAGATCAGGTCTACTTTACCAACTCTGTAAAGTTGTCAGCATCAATCAGTGAGTCACTACCTGATTTCTCAGGAAAGGCCCCTCTTCAGAGCTTTCCTGGCATTTAGCCATCCACACATCAGTATGTACCAAGAAAGACCGACTTTGTCCTTGGTAAATCCAAACAAGTGAACCCACTGGGACTGGGACTGGGACTGGCTCTGAGTGCCTGGCTTCCTGGATCCCAAGTTCAGAGAGTTCCATCACCAAGGAAGTGAGGTAGGTCACTTCCTTCAGGAACCGAATGAGGTCACTATCTTGGCAACCACTTTATCCTAAATTTGCTTCCAAGGGTCCCATGAGAGAGAGGCTGCCCCTACTTCCTGTGTCACATTCACAAGATAGAATGGTATATCAACCATAGGCACATGTTAACAGCTCTCCACACAGACCTGGTTTGGTCCATCTTCTCTACATTAAGAAGAGAGAGGCTTATTCAGACACATCGCTTCATCCTGACCAGGTATTTTACCAAGGAAGATATCTGTTGCTCTCTCAGGTTCTTCATAGCTGCCTACATCTTCTCCAGGGTTTATTTCTGCATGGAACTTGAGGTTCTCAACAGGTGGAAGATCCCCTATCTACCTGTATTATAACACCACCTCTGTCCCTGCTCTTCGTAAAGTTAAATTGAGGGAACAGTGCATGGTTAGGGTTAATAGCATGTTCGATTTGGGTTAGGAATCATTCTGTGAGATGAATAATGGTAATGGGAACCTCCGATATTACAAGCATATATAGGTGTAATATAAGTATGAAAACAGAAATCTAGGAAAGATTTCAAACCCAGATGAACATTGGGCCCTTGATTGGGATACTTAGCTTTGAATTATTTCCGCAAAGTTGTCTCAGATAAATCGATATACAATGGTATAGGACCTTGTACCTTGGATGACTGAATGAGGAAGAGATCGTCCAGACAAAAAGAGATAGTTCGAAAAGTTATTTAGATATAGGGTTTTGGTTAGAGAGTGAATGTAAATGTCAGCATATGTGAAGAGTCAGTCACAGTGATGAACTGGGGAAAATGTGTAGGAAAGCAGATATCAATAGAGACATTAGGAAATCAGGGAAAGTACAAAGTGAGTGATAGGATAAGATGTTTTTAACATGGTTGAGTTTGAATATATAATCTTAGGAAGAAACAAATATGTAGTCACCAATAGGAATGATATTTGAGATCATTAGTTAATCAGGACATGGATGTTGTTAGTAATACATGCTCACATTAAATTTAGGCTTTGGTACAATCATAAGGGTGTCCTTTGCATTTTGTGTCAGGAATATTACTGTGATAAAATGTGTATGTATATCAGGTGACTAGAGTATTTCTTCCACCAATTCTTAAAGCAATATTGTAAAGACTTATAAATTAGTATTTGGGATACAAATAGGTATACCATCGGTCTATGAATATAGAGATGATGCCTTAATAGACCATACTGTGAATAAATAATATAACTGGTTCAAACTTTAAATAATTGATTGAATTGATATCTGAAAATATATAGGAAATCTTATATTGATATGCATAAGTTCATTCTAACCAGTTATACATCTAATGGTAATTTTAGCATTATGGTTTATGATGAAGAGTGTGGGAGTTTTGCTTCAAAAATGATTATGGAAATCGAAAATAATATGTTTGGAAATAATCTCATGCAAAGAACACTCAAGAAACATGGAGGAATACATATGTTCTGAAGCAGCAAGTAATTGCAAGTGAACCAAATGCGTACAGATTTGTGAACTTGTGGATGAAAATTATTATCCTATGATGTCCATAAACTGAAGAAATTGTAATGTACCAGTGTTGAATAAAAATGAACTTCAAAATACACATCATGTCCCATAGGATTTTACTTGCATTGATGTTAAACTGGGTCAGTTACTGTACAAATATTAGTATTTGTAAGCACCATTCACCAAAGTTAGTTTTCAGTACTGGGAAATAAATATGTATTTCATGTGGATGAATATTTCTGAGAATAATCTTGTGAAAATTTGATTATAAATCCACATATAGGAACATGAGTTAAATTAATGAGTGTATAATAAGACACATATATTTCATATTTTGAATAATCTGGAGAAAAAAATATATATATATATAGATACAAACACAGACATTAAAATGTAGTAATATGTATGCCAATCAAAATTCATTATGAAATATATATCATCCTCATATCCAAAAATATTCTTTTTACTGAGCATGGATTTATGTATAATGCTGTTCATCTAGGACATTCACCAATACGTTGAATTTTCAGTTCCATCAGTATTTAGGGGGAGTGATCTCTTCTCACAATCTGTATCATCCTAAAACAGCAAGCTCACAAGAATGTACGTGTGATACCAGGTAGGATACTAAATATGCATAATAAATTTTATGAGATGAATAGGCTACAGAGAAAGGGAGACAGAAATGTACATATGTGTTAACTTTAAAAACTCATGGAGAAGTATTACAATAAAAAGTTGACTAGATTTATAACACATACACTTGATAAAGCAGAAGGCAAGTCCTAGTATACACCATGCCTCCTATGTACGGCCTGTATTTCTATTCTGTTAGGTTTCTTTTTCTACATCATATTAAGATTAGTAGTCAGAGTCTAGTAGGGTATGGGTTAGTGACAGGGATTCAGTATTTCTAATGGAAAATAGGAAAATGAATCTAATGTGTATGCAAATATTTGCTAGACAAAAATCTTCCCACTGTCCTCCAAAACAATGCCTTGATATTTCCTTCGCCACAAGTAATACACAATTAGTGGAGAAGAGTTTGAAAATCTGTGAATATATATCTGGAAAAGAAAATGCTCAGGGGTTCACAACCTTGGAGGTGGTAGAGGAATTTCCAAAAGTAAGGTACAGGGTAAACACTCCACAAACATGGAACTCTGGTGGCCTAATGAGTTTTTGAGAAACTGCCTCTGAGTTTGGGCCCTTGAAAAATTTGTTGTTGTCAGGAGCTTTAGCTTCCTTTGTATTGAGACCATCAAACCTGGGTTGGCATCTATGTGACCTGGATGACATGGTTCCTTATATGCTATTGAACATGAGGAAGAAGTTCTGAATTTTCCCTTTGTTAGTAAACTGAGGACACTGGGGTCTAAGTGTCTAACCATGTGATCTGTGAAGCCATTTGGTCATACTCCACTTTTCGTGGTGTTTCTTACTGCTGCACTGGGAGTTTGGTATTGGCTTCACGTAATACAAGGAGAAAAACTGGGACACAGTGCTAGAGGGAGTACTCTCACGTGTAGTGGTTGAGGGTCTGCAGGAGAATGCACCAACCAGGCTTCTATCCCAAAAAGCTTGCACCCATGTCCATAGCAACCTGATTCTGAACATTGCCCTGAAACCTCTCCATATAACAAGGTCCCTTTACTTGTAAGGTTCTGCTGGCTGCAACATGTCAGTCACAAGTCATTCGGAAACCAATGGCAGAACCACGTGTCCCCACGACAGATGTTTTATCATACACCTGCCCACCACTGCTCTGGGCCCACTAATCAGCAGGCTCCAACTTTCTGGCACCTCTGTTCTCACCATTTTCATGAAACCCAGTCAATCAATGCAATGTCTGGTACACTCATGATCAGCAACAGATATCCAAAGGTTCTCCAGTGCCATCTGTTCATGGAAATTTAAAAAATTCATGGTATTTATCTAGCCAATTTTCAAGGATGAAGTTGGAGGCACTGTGGCTTTCAATTTATTCAGGAACCATGAAATGGTGAGGAAGCTTATTTCAATTAAAGCTCGGGAGAACTCTCAGAGGCAAGGTTTCCCAAAGAGTGGCCAAAAGGTCACATTAAGCCAGGCCCATTGAGGTCTACAATTGAGGTCCATGTGTGTTTTGACTCTCAACAATGGCTGCCACGTCTTTCTGAATAAAGTCATGTGATATCCTGCCTGAGATTCCCAGTGATCTTTGGAAAGCTATCCTGAGCCTAGATCTCAGTCTCCAAGGGCAACTCTCATGTGTGGCCTCCTAAAATCCCAACACAATTCATGTCAATACTTCTCTGAGTTCATTTCAGTCTCTAAGGGGAATCACTCCAGAGTTGAAATCCATGCGGACCCAGTCATCTCTTCCAACCACCACACAAATGACCACAATTAAACCAAAACACTCCCACATGGCCCTCATCTTCTTCAATATAAACTCTCATCATAACCTCTTGCTGGAGGTTTCCATGAGGGGCGCAGCCTAAGGAAGTGTCCAAAATAAGCTCACTTGCCCCTTATTTGCCTAAACTCAGTGTGGCCTGGAAACCCTTTCTGTGAACCAGATGTGATAAAATAGGCCTGCCATTAATACTGCTCTACTTCTCCAATTTGAGGCCTACTCTCTCTGGGGCATAGATTCTTTATGTGAATTGGGGTCATGAGAAAATCAAGCACCTATGGGCTACCCTCTGCAGGGCTTTGAAGAACCCATTTCAGTGAGTCGAGGAATTGGACCAAATGTTCTTTAGATATAGGGTTTTTGTTAAAGAGTGAAAGTAAATGTCAGCATATTTGAAGAGTCAGTCACAGTGATGAACTGGGGAAAATGTGTAGGAAATCAGATATCAATAGAGACATTAGGAAATCAGGCAAAGTACAAAGTGAGTGATAGGATAAGACATTTTTAACAGGGTTCAGATTCAATATTTAATCTTAGGAAAAAACAAATATGTAGTCACCAATAGGAATGATATTTGAGATCATTAGTTAATCAGGACTTGGATGTTGTTAGTAATACATGCTCACTTTCAATATAGGCTTTGGTACAATCATAAGTGTGTCCGTTGCATTTTGTGTCAGGAATATTACTGTGATAAAATGTGTATGTATATCAGGTGACTAGAGTATTTCTTCCACCAATTCTTAAAGCAATATTTTAAAGACTTATAAATTAGTATTTGGGATACAAATAGGTATACCATCGGTCTATGAATATAGAGATGATGCCTTAATAGACCATACTGTGAATAAATAATATAACTGGTTCAAACTTTAAATAATGGATTGAATTGATATCTGAAAATATATAGGAAATTTTATATTGATATACATAAATTCATTCTAACCAGTTATACATCTAATGGTAATATTAGCATTATGGTTTATCATGAAGAGTGTCTGAGTTTTGCTTCAAAAATGATTATGGAAATCAAAAATAATGTGTTTGGAAAGAATCTTATGAAAAGAACAGTCAAGAAACATGGAGGAATACATGTGTTCTGAAGTAGGAAGTGATTGAAAGTGAACCAAATGCCTATAAATTTGTGAAATTGTGGATGAAAGGATATATCCTATAATGTCCATAAACTGCAGAAATAGTAATGTATCAGTGTGGAATAAAAATGAACTTCAAAATACACATCATGGTCCCATAGGTGTCTACTTGCATTGATGTGAAACTGGGTCAGTCACTGTGGAAATATTATGATTTGTATGCACCATTCACTGAATTTAGTTTTCAGTACTAGGAAATAAATATGTATTTAAGGTGGATGAATATTTCTAAGAATTATTTTGTAAAAATTTGATTATAAATCCACATACACACACATGAGTGAATTTAGAAAGTGTATAATAAGACACATATATTTCATATTTTGGAAAATCTAAAGAGTAGATATCTATATCTATATAGATAGATAGATAGATAGATAGATAGATAGATAGATAGATAATTAGATACTCACATACACAGACATTAAAATGTAGCAATATATATGCCATTCAAAAATCATAATAAAATAGATATCATCCACGTATCCAAAAATATTCATTTTACTGAACATTTATTCATGCATAATACTGTTCATCTAGGAAATTCACCCATAGGTAGAATTTCCAGTTCCATCAGTATTTAGAGGGAGCGATCTCTTCTCACAATTTGTATCTTCCAAAATAAGCGAGCTCACAAGAATGTACATGTGATACCAGGTAGAATTCTAAAGATGCATTAAAAAATACATGTGATGAATAGGCTACAGAGAAAGTGAGACAGAAATTTACATATGTGTTAATTTTAAAAACTCATGGAGAAGTATTACAATGAAAAGTTGACTAGATTTATAACACATACCATTGATAAAGCCGAAGGCAAGTCCAAGTATACACCATGACTCCTATGAAAGGCCTGTATTTCTATTCTGTTAAGTTTCTTTTTCTCCATCATATTTTGATTAGTAGTCAGAGTCTAGTAGGGTATGGGGTAGTTTCAGGGATTCAGTATTTCAAATGGAAAATAGGAAAATGAATCTAATGTGTAGGCAAATATGTGCTACACAAAAATCTTCCCACTCTCATCCAGAACAATGCTTTGACATTACCTTCGCCCCAAATAAGAAACAATTAGTGGAGAAAAGTTAGAAAATCTGTGAATACATATGTGGAAAGGAAAATGCTCAGGAGTTCACAAACTTGTAGGAGGTAGAACGGGTTACAAAAAGAGAGAGGGTAAACACTCCACAAACATGGAGCTCTGCTAGCCTTTTTGAGAAACTGCCTCTGAGCTTGGGCAGTTAAAATATATGTTGTTGTCAGGAGCTTTAGCTTCCTTTGTAGTGAGACCATCAATTCTGGGTCTCCATCTATGTGACCTGGATGACATGGTTTTTTATTTTCTAGTGAACATGAGGCAGCAGTGCTGAATTCTCTCTTTGTAGGTAAACTTTGGCCACTGGGGTCTAAGTATCTAACTGTGTTGTCTGAAAAGCCATTTGGTCATTATCCACTTTCGTGGTGTTTTTTACTGCTGCACTGTGAGTTTGGTATTGGCTTCACGATATACAAGGAGTTCTACTGGGACACAGTGCTGGAGGATGTACTCTCACGTGTGGTGGGTTACTAAAATGCACCAGTGGGGCTTCAATCCCACATAGCTTTTCAACTTGACAATAGCAACCTGATTCTGGACATTGGCAGGAATCCTCTCCATATAATAAGATGCCTTTACATACAGTCTGCTGGCTGTACCATGTCAGTCACAAGTGATTTCTAAGCCAATGGCAGATCCACGTGGCCCCACCAGAAATGTTTTTTTCACACACCTACAATCCACTGCTCTAGGCCCACTAGTCTGCAGGCTCCAACTTTCTGGCATCTATGTTCTACACTTTTTCCATGAAACCCAGTCAATCAAGGCACTGTCTGGTACAGTCATGATCAGCAACAGGACATCCAGAGGTTCTCCAGTGCAACCTGGTCATGGTAATTTCAAAAAATTCATGGTATTTATCTAGATATTTTTCAATAATGAAGTTGGAGGCACTGTGGGATTCAACTTATACAGGAACCATTAAAAGGTGAGGAATCTCATTTCAATGAAAGGTCTGGAGAACTCTCACAGGCAAGGCTTCCCAAAGAGTGGGCAAAAGGTCACATGAAGCCAGGCCCATTGAGGTCTACAATGTGAATTCCATGTGTGTTTTGACTCTCAACTATGGCTGACAATCTTTCAAAATAAAATCTTGTGATATCCTGGCTGAGATTCCCAGTGCTCTGTGGAAAGTCACCCTGGGCCTAGATCTCAGTTTCCAATGGCGAATCTCATGCTTGGCCTCCAAAAATCTCAACACAATTCATGGCAATACTTCTCTGAGCTCAGTTCCACAACTCAGTCTCTAAGGGGAATCACAACAGAGTTCAAGCCCAGGTGGATCCAGGCATCTCTTCCAATTGCCACACAAATGACGACAATTAAAACCAAAACACTCCCACAGGGCCCTCTTCTTCTTTTATATAGACACTAATCATAACCTCTAGCTGGAGGTTTCCATGAGGGGCACAGCCCAAGACAGTGTCAAAAATAATCTCACTTGCCCCTCATTTGCCTAAAGTCAGGGTGGCCTGGACAACATTCCTGTGAAACAGAAGTTATCATATAGGACTGCTGTTAATACTGCTCCACTTCTCAAATTTGAGGCCTACTGACTGTGGGGTATAGATTCTTTGTGTGAATTGGAGTCATGAGAAAACGCAAGCACCTATTGTCCAGCCTCTGCAGGGCTTTGAAGAACTCATTTGACACAAATGATCCCTATTCTCACTTGATGGAGGTCATTAATATTACAGAGGAAGGCGAGAGGCTTCATGTACAATGACTGATCTATTTTTCCATTTTGGTTTTGGATGCCCACATGGGATCTTTCTCTAGATACATCAGGTGCTGAAAATCTAAACCACAGGCTCACACAGGGCCAAGAGGCTGATTCAGACAAATCCCTTTCCAAAGCAATGAAGTAAAAAGCCACAGGTGATTCCCATTCATTTCCATTTGAAAACTCTTTTCTTCAGGCTTCACTAAGGTTTGGCCTGAGGCAAAGACCTTTCTGACATTCAGAGCAACAGAACAATAGGTAATCAAAAGCCCCCAAGCAGGGTTTCTCCTAGGAGACTTTCCTGGTTACTCTGATATGTGAGTTTTCTGAGATGCTCGCCATTCCCTTCAGCTATCCAGTACATGGCTATGTCACAGAGCTTGGAGGTGGTACGTATCTTGTACAAAAATACATGATACTAATCTTTAGAGTGGCCAGAATTCAGGAAAAAAATGAGAACATAGGTAGATAGCAGGTGTTGCCCATGGATAAGGCAAGCCTCATTCCATTCATTAATTGGGAAGGATGCATACTGGGAAGTTTTCTACTAGACAGGACACACCCAATGAGCTATTTTCTTTTCTAATATCTACAAAGAAAAACACAGTGGGATACACAGACACAGAAACAGTCTCCTTGTCAAATGACTTACTAGAAACAGTCCACTCCATACCAAACAAACCTCCTTTTTTACCAATTCTCAGATCATGAGAAAAAACCACAAACACAAACCAACACCCACAAATGCACCTCCTTCTTCCAAGTAGGTCTGTGACTATCTGGAGTGTCCTCTGACTGGTAGGACATACGATGTAACCCAGAAATGGCCTTTCTGTCTCAGATCTGGTCTCCTTCGTCAAATCTGTGAATTTGTAAGGAGGCAGTGGTGAGCCAATTCCTATGCTCTCAGGAAAGACCCCTCTTCAGAGCTTTCTTGGTATTTGGCAACCCTTACATCAGTAGGTACCAAGAAAGACTGACTCTGTCCTTGGTAAATCCAAAGAAATGAGCCCACTGTGACTGCGACTGGGACTGGCTCAGGGTGCCTGGCTTCCTGGATCACAAAATTCAGAGACCTCCATCACCAAGGAAGTGAGGTGAGGTCACTACCTTCAGAAAATGAATGAGGTCACTGTCTTGGCCACCACTTTGTCTTAACAGTTTCTTCCTATTGTCTCCTGACATGGAGGCTGCCCTACTTCCTGTGATACTTTCACATGTTAGAATGGTATAGAAACCATAGTCACCTGGGAACAGCTCTCCACACAGGCCTAGTTTGGTCCATCTTCCCTACATTAAGAATAGAGAGGCTGACTAAGACACATCCTTTCATCCTGACCATGTTGTTTGCCATGGAATATGACTTTTGTTCTCTCAGGTCCTTCATAGCTGCCTGCATCTTCTCCAGGGATAATTTCTGCATGGATTTTGAGGTACTCAGCAGGTGGAAGATCTCCTAACTTCCTGTATTGTAATACCAACTTTGTCCCTGCTCTTCTGTAAAGTGAGATTGAGGGAATATTGTATGGTCAGGGTTAATAGCATGTTCGATTTGGGTTGGAAATCATTCTGCTGGATGAATAATTGTATTGAGAACCACCGATATTTATAAGAATATAGAGGGAAAACATAAGTATGAAAACAGAAATCTAGGTAATATTTGAAGCCCAGAAGGATTTGGACCCTTGATTGGGATCCTTAGCTTGAGTTATGTTTTGCACCGAGGTCTCAGTTAAATTGATATACAATGGCATAAGACCCTGTACCTCAGATGATTAAATGTAGAAGAGAACATCCAGTCAAAAAGGGATTGTGTGTAGGATTAGGAAGATAGTCAGTAGGTTTAGGAGGAAGAGTGAGTCTAGGATTTGGACCAAATGTTCTTTAGCAATACGGTTTTGGTTAGAGAGTGAATATAAATGACACCATATGTGAAGAGTCAGGCACAATGATGAACTGGGGAAAATATGTAGGAAAGCAGACATCAATAGAGACATTAGGAAATCTGGCAAAGTATAACATGATAGGATTAGAGATTTTCAACAGGGTTGAGGTTGAATACATAATCTTAAGAAGAAACAAATTTGTAGTCACCAATAAGATTGACATTTGAGAGCATTAGGCAACCTGGACATGGATATATTTAGTAATCCATGTTCACATTCCATTGAGGCTTTGGTACAATCATAAGGGTGACCTTCGCATTTTGTGTCCAAAATATTACTGTGATAATATGTATATGAAGATCAGGTGACATGAGTATTTCTTCCACCATTTCTGGGGGAAATATTTTGAAAAGATATAAATTAGTACTGGGGATACTAATAGGCTTACCCTGTGTTCATGAATATAGAGATGATGCATTAATAGACCATAATGTGAATAAATTATATGACTGGTTCCAAATTTAAATAATGGATTGTATTGATATCTGAAAAAATAGAAGAAATCATTTATTGATATACATACATTCATTCCAACCACTTACATATCTAATGGTTATCTTAGGGTTACCGTTTATCATGAATAGTGAATGAGTTTGCTTCAAAAATGATTATGGAATCGAAAATAATGTGTTTAGAAAGAAGTCTAGTGAAAAGACGAGTCAAGAAACATGGAGAAATATAAGTGTTCTGAAGGAGGAAGTGATTGAAAGTGAACCAAATGTTTATAAATTTGTGAATTTGTGAATGAAAGGATATATTTTATGATGTCTATAAACTGAAGAAATAATAACGTACAAGGTTTGAATAAAAATGAACTTTAATAAACACATCACATCCAATAGGAATCTACTTGCATTGATGTTAAACTTGGTCAGTTACTGTAGAAATATTACGATTTGTAAGCACCCTTCCCTGAAGTTAGTTTTCAGTACTAGGAAACAAATATGTATTTCAGTGGATGTATATTTCTGAGAATAAACTTGTTAAAAGTTGATTATAAATCCACATATATGAATATGAATGAATTCAGGCGGTGTATAAGAAGACACATATATTTCATATTTTGGTAAATCTGGAGAATATATATATATATATATATATAGACACACAAACACACACACATTATAATGTAGCAATATATATGCCAACTGAAATTCATCATGAAAAATAACTCATCCGCATATCCCAAAATATTCATTTTACTGAACAGTAATATATGTATAGTGTTGTTCATCTAGGAAGCTCACTCATGGGTTGAATTTTCTGTTAAAACAGCGTTTAGGAGGAGTGATCTCTTCTCACAATCTGTATCTGCCAATTCAGCCACCTCACAAGAATGTACATGTGAAACCAGGTAGGATTCTATTTGTGCATATAAAAATACATTTGCTTAATAGGCTACAGAGAAAGGGAGACAGGAATTCACATATTTCTTAACTTTAAAAACACATGGAGAATTATTTCAACAAATAATTGACTAGATTTATAACTCCTACCTTATATCATGCAAAAGGTAAGTCCAACTATACACCATGCTTCCTCTGAAATGCTTGTATTTCTATTCTGTTTGGGTTATTTTTCTCCATTATATTAGGATTAGTAGTCAGAGTTTAGTAGGGTATGGGTTAGTGTCAGGGATTCAGTATTTCAAACAGAAAATTGTAAAATGAATCCAATGTTTATGCAAATATGTGCTAAACAAAATCTTCTCTCTCTCATCCAGAACAATGACTTGACATTCCCTTCGCCACAAGTAAGTCAGAATTAGAGGAGAAGAGTTAGAAAATCTGTGAATATATATTTAGAATGGAAAATGCTCAGGAATTCACAACCTTGGAGTTGATAGAGCAGTTTCCAAAAGTAAGTGACATGGTAAACACTCCACAAACATGGAGATCTGCTGGCCTAATCACTTCTTGAGAAATTGCCTCTGAGCTTGGGCACTTGAAATATATGTTGTTTTCAGGAGCTTTAACTTCCGATGTAGTGAGACCATCAAAGCTAGGTCTGCATCTATGTGACCAGGAGGACATGGTTTCTTATTTTCCAATGACCATGAGGCAGCAGTGCTAAATTCTCTCTTTGTAGCTAAATTGTGGCCAGTGGGGCTAAGTGTCTCCCCATGTGGACTGTGAAGCCATTTGGTCATCCTCGACTTTTCGTTTTGTTTCTTGCTGATGCACTGGGGGTTTGGTATTTGCTTCACGAAATACAAGGAGTTCAAGTGGGACACAGTGCTGGAGGGAGTTCTGTCACGTGTGGTGGGTCAGTGTGTGCATGAGAATGCACCAACTAGGCTTCTATCCCACATAGCTTGCCCCTTGACCATAGCAACCTGATTCTAAACATTGCCGTGAAAAATCTCCATATAACAAGATGCCTTTATATAGAAGGGTCTGCTGGCTGCACCGTGTCTGTCTCAAGGCATTTGAAAGTCAATGGCAGATCCACATGGCCCCACCAGAGATGTTTTATCACACACCTCCACACCACTGCTCTAGGCCCACTACTCAGCAGGCTCCAACTTACTGGCATCTCTGTTCTACACGATTTTCATGATACCTAGTCAATCAAGGCACTGTCTGGTATACTCATGATCAGCAACAGGACATCCAATGGTTCTCCAGTGCCACCTGGTCATGAGAATTTCTAAAATTTTATGGTATTTATCTAACTATTTTTCACAGATGAAATTGTTGGTACTGTGGGTTTCAATTCATTCAGGATCCATTAAATGTTGAGGAAGCTCATTTTAATGAAGGATCTGGAGATCTCTCACAGGCAAGGCTTCCCAAAGAGTGGCCAAATTGTCACATGAAGCCAGGCCCATTGAGGTCTACAATTTGAGGTCATGTGTGTTTTGACTCTCAACGATGGCTGCCAAGTCTTTCAGAATAAAACCTGTGATATCCTAGCTGAGATTCCCAGTGCTCTCTGGAAAGCCTCCCTGGGCCTAGACCTCAGTTTCCAAGGGCGACTCTCATGTGTGGCCTCCTGAAATCCCAACAACATTCATGGCAATACTTCTCTGAAGTTAGTTCCAAATCTCATTCTCTAAGGGGAATCACATCAGAGTTCAAGCCCAGGTGGACCCAGTCATCTCTTCCAACTACCACACAAATGACCACAATTAAAACCAAAACACTCCCACATGGTTCTCATCTTCTTCCATATAGACACACATCATAACCTGTGGATGGAGTTTTCCATGAGGGGCACAGCCAAACCAGTGCCCAAAATAAGCTCCCTTGCCCCTCATTTGCCTAACGTCAGGGTGGATTGGACATGCTTCCTGTGAACCAGGAGTGATCAAATAGGCCTGCCGTAAATGCTCCACTTCTCCACTTTGAGGCCTTCTTACTGTGGGGATTATATTCTTCTTTTTCTAAATTTTTTTGGAAATTTAATTGGAAAGTTAAAAAAATTGTTTTGCAGAATGTTAAATTTCTAATGGCAAAGCCTTCACCTTGTTTGTGAAGGAAACCTTGATGCCTTGCCAATCTGGTAACATGGAGACACTCAAAATTTTCTTTTACATACTACATGGATGAATGGCTACAGCTCATAGTTTTTTAAAACTGAAAGGCAGATACCAGCAAGTAAGATAACAAATAAAAGACAATTTTATTAAAAAACAAAGTTGTTAAATGACTCAAATATTGGAAATTCAATTCTTTTTATTTTTGGTTGTTCAAAACATTATAAAACTCATGATATATCATCTTTCATACATTTGACTCAATTGGGTTATGAACTCCCATTTTTACCCCAAATACAAATCGCAGAATCACATCAGTTACACACTCACGTTTTTACATAATAGCATACTAGTTATTGTTGTATTCTGCTACCTTTCCTATCCCCTACTATTCCCCCTCCCCTCCCATCTTCCCTCTCTACCTCATCTGCTGTTGTTTAATTCTCTCCCTTGTTTTCCCCTCTTTAGCCTCACAACCTCTTATATGTAATTTTGTGTAACATTGAGTAGTCTCCTACCATTTCCATATGCTTTTCCTTCTCTCTCCCTTTCTCTCCCCCCACTCATCTCTGTTTAGTTTTAATATTTTTCTCATGTTCTTCCTCCCTGTTCTCTTCTTATTTGCTCTCTCTATATAAAAGGAAACATTTGGCATTTGTTTTTTAAGAATTGGATAGATTCGCTTAGCATAATCTATTCTAATGCCATTCATTTCCCTGCAAATTCTATGATTTTGTCATTTTTCAGTGCTGTGTAATACTCAATTGTGTATAGATGCCACATTTTTATTATCCATTCGTCTATTGAAGGGCATCTAGGTTGGTTCCAAAGTCTAGCTATTGTGAATTGTGCCGCTATGATCATCGATGTGGAAGTATCCTTATACTGCTCTCTATTAACATCCTCAGGGAAGAGTCTGAGAAGGGCGATATCTCGGTCAAATGGTGGTTCCATTCCCAGCTTTCCCATGAATCTCCATACTGCTTTCCATATTGTACTCACCAATTTGCAGTCCCACAAGCAGTGTACAAGTGTACCCTTTACCCCACATCCTCACCAACACTTATTGTTGTTCGACGTCATAATGGCTGCCAATCTTACTGGAGTGAGATGGTATCTTAGGGTGGTTTTGATTGCATTTCTCTGACTGCTAGAGATGGTGAGCATTTTTTCATGTACTTGTTGATTGATTGTATGTCCTCCTCTGTGAAGTGTCTGTTAAGATCCTTGGCCCATTTGTTGATTGGGTTATTTGTTATCTCATTGTTTAATTTTTTTGAGTTCTTTTTATTCTAGATATTAGGGCTCTATCTGAAGTGTAAGGGGTAAAAATTTGTTCCCAGGATGTAGGCTCTCTATTTACCTCTCTTATTTTTTCTCTTGCTGAGAAAGATCTCTTTAGATTAAGTAAGTCCCATTTGTTTATTCTTTTTATTAACTCTTGGGCTATGGGTTTCCTATTAAGGAATTTGGAGCCCAACCCCACAGTATGTACATTGTAGCCAACTTTTTCTTCTATCAGACGCAGTGTCTCTGATTTTATATCTGGCTCCTTGATCCATTTTGAGTTAACTTTTGTGCATTGTGAGAGAAAGGGATTCAGTTTCATTTTGTTGCATATGAATTTCCAGTTGTCCCTGCACCATTTGTTGAATATGCTATCCTTCTTCCATTGCATGCTTTTAGGCCCTTTTTCAAATATAAGAAAGTTGTAATTTTGTGGATTTGTCTCTGTGTCCTCTATTCTGTACCATTGGTCCATCTGCCTGTTTTGATACCAGTACCACACTGTTTTTGTTACTATTGCTTTGTAGTACAGTTTGAACTCTGGATTCACACTTCCTGCTTAGAATTGCTTTCGCTATTCTGGGTCTTTTGTTTTTCCATATGAAATTCATGATTACTTTATTTATTTCTACAAGAAATGCCATTGGGTTTTTGATTGGCATCGCATTAAACCTGTAGAGAACTTTGGGTAATATCGCCATTTTGATGATGTTATTTCTGCCTATCCATGTACAGGGCATACTTTTCCATCCTCTAACATCTTCTTCTATCTCTCTCTTTAGGGTTCTGTAGATTTCATTGCATAAATCTTTCACCTCTTTGGTTAGGTTGATTCCCAAGTTTTTTATTTTCTTTGAGTATACTGTAAAAGGAGTGGTTTTCCTCATTTAAATTTCAGAAGTTTTGTTGCTGATATACAGGAATGCCTTAGATTTATGCGTGTTGATTTTATATCCTGCCACTTTGCTGAATTCATTTACTAACTCTAGCAGACCCTTTTGGGTCTGTTAAATATATTATCATGTCATCCAAAAATAGCGATAATTTAAGTTCTTCTTTTCCTATTTTTAAGTCTTTAATTTCTTTTGTCTGTCTAATTGCTCTGGCTAGTATTTCAAGAACTAAATCGAATAGAAGTGGTGATAGATGGCATCCCTGTCTTGTTCCAGATTTTAAAGGGAATGCCTTCAGTTTTTCTCCATTTACAATGATGCTAGCCTGAGGTTTAGCATATATAGCTTTTACAATGTTGAGGTAAGTTCCTGTTATTCCTAGTTTTTATAGAGTTTTAAACATAAAGGGATGCTGTACTTTGTAGAATGCTTTTTCTGCTTCTATCGAGATGATCATATGGTTCTTCTCTTTAAGTCTATTGATGTGGTGAATAGTATTTATTGATTTCCGTATATTGAACCAGCCTTGCATCCCTGGGATGAATCCCTCTTGATCATGATGCACAATTTTTTTATGTGCTTTTGTATTTGATTTGCCAGGATTTTATTGAGAATTTTTGCATCCAAGTTTATTAGAGATATTGGTCTGTAGTTTTCTTTCTTTGAAGTGTCTTTGTCTGGTTTTGGGATCAGGGTGATGTTGGCCTCATAGAATGAATTTGGAAGAACTCCTTCTTTTTCTATTTTTTGAAATAGCTTGAAAAGTATTGGTATTAATTCATCTTTGAACGTTTTGTAGAACTCTGCTGTATAACCATCTGGTCCAGGGATTTTTTTGGTAGGTAGTCTTTTGAAGTTTTCTTCTATTTCTTCCTTTGTTATTGGTCTATTTAAATTTTGTGTGTCTTCCGGACTCAATCTGGGCAGATCATATGACATAAGAAATTTATCAATATCTTCATTATCTTCTGTTTTATTGGAATATAGGGTTTCAAAATACTTTCGAATTATCTTCTGTATTTCTGTAGTGTCTGTTGTGATATTGCCTTTTTTATCCCATATGTTAGTAATTTGAGTTCTCTCTCTGCTTCTCTTCATAGCCTGTCGATTTAATTTATTTTCAAAGAACCAACTTTTATTTGTTCAATTTTTTTGTTTCAATTTTGTTGATTTCTCCTCTAATTCTAATTATTTCTTGTCTTCTACTACATTTGTTGTTTTGCTCTTTTTTTTCTAGGTTTTTGAGATGTAGTGTGAGATCATTTATTTGTTGTTTTTTTCTTTTTTTGAGGAAAGAATTCCAAGAAATGAATTTCCCTCTTAAAACTGCTTTCATTGTTTCCCACAGAATCCGGTATGTTGTGTCTGTATTTTCATTTGTATCTAAGAGATTTTTTTATCTCCTCCTTTATGTCTTCTGTAACCCATTGATTATTCAGTAACATATTGTTCATTTTCCATGTGATGTAGAATTTTTCCTTCCTTCTTCAATCATTAATTTCAAGTTTCATTCTATTATGATCAGATATGGTGCATGGTATTATCTCCATACTTTTATATTTACTAAGAGTTTCCATATGGCATAATATATGGTCTATATTTGAGTAGGACCAATGTGCTGCTGAGAAGAACATGTATCCACTTTATGATGTTTAATATATTCTATATATGTTGGTTAAGTCTAGGTTATTGATTGTGCTATTGAGTTCTATAGTTTCTTAATTCAGATTTTCTCTAGAGGATCTGTCCAATGGCGAGGGTTGTGTGCTGAAGTCACCCGTAATTATTGTGCTATAGCCTATATGACTCTTGAACTTGAGGAGAGTTTGTTTTATGACTTGGCACCACCATTGTTTGGTGCATACAAATTGATAATTGTTATGTCTTGTTGGTGAATGTTGCCTCTTAACAGTATATAGTGTCCTTCTTTATCACTTTTGATTAACTTAGGTTTTAAGTTAATTTTATTCGATATGAGTATGGCCACTCCTTCTTGCTTCCGAGGGCCAACAATGGCTGCGAAGTCTTTCAGAATAAAATCATGTGATTTCCTGGCTGAGATTCCCATTGCTCTGTGGAAAGCCACCTTGGGCCTAGATCTCAGTTTGAAAGGGTGACAATCATGCGTGGCCTCCTAAAAACCAACACAATTCATATCAATACTTCTATGAGGTACGTTCCAGAACTCAGGCTCTAAGGGGAATCACACCAGAGTTCAAGCCCAGGTGGACCAAGTCATGTCTTCCAACCCCCACACAAATGACCACAATTAAAACAAAAAAACTACCACATGGCCCTCATCTTCGTCCATAAAGACCCTCATCAAAAGTTCTGGATGGAAGTTTCCATGAGGGTTGCAACTAAAGACAGTTTTCAGAATAAGCTCCCTTGCCTCTAATTTCCCTAAAGTCAGGGTGGCCTGGACACCCTTCCTGTGAACCAGGAGTGATCAAAAAGGCCTGCCATTAATTCCGCTTTGTTTATATAATTTGAGGCTTACTGAATGTCAGGTATAGATTTTTTATGTGATTTGGAGTCATGAGAAAATCCAAGCACATCTGGAGAGCATTCAAGAATTCATTTGACAAAGAGGATCCCTAATCTCACTTGAAGGGGGTCAGGAACCTAACAGAGAAAGGCAAGAATCCTCATCCACAATGACTGCTCTTTTTGCCATTTTGGTTTTGAATGCACACATGGGATCTTTCTTTAGATCCATCAGGTGCAGAGAATCGAAGCCACAGCCTCACACAGGGCCAAGAGGCAGATTCAGACAAATCCCTTTCCAAAGCAATTAAGCAAAGAGCCACAGGTGATGCCCATTTATTTCCATTTGAAATTTTTTTCTTCAGGCTTCACAGAGGGGTGGCCTGAGGCAAAGACCTTCCTGACATTCAGGGCAACAGAACCTTGATTGGTATACTGAGCTTGAATTATGTTCTGCACCGAGGTCTCAGATAAATCGATATACAATGGCATAGGACCGTGTACCTCGGATGATTGAATGTAGAAGAGAACATCCAGTCAAAAAGGGATAGTCTGTAGGATTAGGAAGATAGTCAGTATGTTTAGGAAGAAGAGTGAGACTAGGAGTTGGACCAAAAGTTCTTTAGCAATAGGGTTTCAGTTAGAGAGTGAATGTAAATGTCAGCACATCTGAAGAGAAAGTCACAATGATGAACAGGGAAAAATATGTAGGAAAGCAGATATCAATAGAAAGATTAGGAAATCAGGCAAAGTATAAAGTGCGTGATAGGATTAGACATTTTCAACAGGCTTGAGGTTGAATATATAATCTTAGGAAAAAACAAATATGTAGTAATAAATAGGATTGACATTTGAGAGCATTAGGCACCCTGGACATGGATGTTTTTAGTAATCCATGGTCACTTTCCATTTAGGCTTTGGTACAATCATATGTGTGACCTTTGCATTTTGTGTCCAGAATACTACCGTGATAAAATTTATATGTTGATAAGGTGACATGAGTATTTCTTCCACCATTATGGGGAGTAATATTCTGGAAACTTATAAATTAGTACTGGTGATACAAATAGGTGTACCTTGTGTTGATCATTATTGAGATGTTGCATGAATAGACCAGATTGTGAATAAAGTATATAACTGGTTCCAACTTTAAATAATGGATTGAGTTTGCATCTGAAAATGTATTGGAAATCTTATATTGATATATATACAATCATTCCAACCAGTTATATATGTAATGGTAATATTAGGGTTACGGTTTATCGTGAAGAGTGAGTATTGCTTCAAAAATGATTATGGAATCAAAAATAATGTGTTTAGAAAGAAGTCTAGTGAAAAGACCAGTAAAGAAACATGGAGGAATACATGTGTTCTGAAGTAGTAAGTAAATGAGAGTGAACCAAATGCCTATAATTTTGTGAAGTTGTGGGTGAAAAAATATATCCTATGATGTCCATATACTGAAAAAATAGTAATGTACCAGTGTTGAGTAAAAATGAACTTCAAAATACACATCATGTCCCATAGCAATCTACTTGCATTGATGTTAAACTGGGTCAGGTACTGTAGAAATATTAGGATTTGTATGCACCACCTACTGAACTTAGTATTCAGTAGTAGAAACCAATATGTATTACAGGTGTATAAATATTGCTGAAAATAATCTTGTAAAAAGTGGATTTTGAACCCACATACATGAATATAAATGAATTTAGGGAGTGTATAATAAGACACATATTTTTCATATTTTTTTAAAATCTGGAGAATATATATACATATATATATTATATATATATATATATATATAATATATATACATATATATACATATATAATATATATATGTATATATATACACATATATATTTTTTTTCCAGATTTAAAAAAAATACATACACACACACACACACACACATTAATATTTAGCAATATATATGCCAATCGAAATTCATCATGAAATATAATTCATCCACATATCCAAAAATATTCATTTTACTGAACATGGATTTATGTATAGTGTTTTTCACTAGGAAGCTCACCCATAAGTTGAATTTTCAGTCCCATCATTATTTAGGGAGAGTCATCTGTTCTCACAATTTTATATTCCAAAATCAGGGAGCTCACAAGATTGTCCGTGTGATACCAGGTAGGATATTATATATATATGTATACAAAAATACATGTGCTGAATAGGATACAGAGAAAGGGAGACAGGAATTTATATATGTGATAATTTTAAAAAATCATGGAGAAATATTACAATGAAAAGTTGACTAGATTTAAAAAGCATACTCTTGATAATGCAGAAGGCAAATAGAAGTATACACCATGCTTCCTATGAAAGGCCTGTATTTCTATTCGGTTAGGTTTCTTTCTCTCCATGATATTAGGATTAGTAGTCAGAGTCTAGTAGGGTATGGGTTAGTGTCAGGGATTCAGTATTTCAAATGGAAAAAAGGAAAATGAATCTAATGTGTATGCAAAAATGTGATACACAAAAATCTTCCCTCTCTCATCCAGAACAATGCCTTGACATAACCATCGCTAAAAGTAAGACACAATTAGAGGAGAGGAGTTAGAAAATCTGAATATATATGTGGAATGGAAAATGCTCAGGAGTTCACAACACTGGAGGTGGTAGAACAGTTTCCAAAAGTAAGGGAAAGTGTAAACAATCCAGAAACATGGAGCTGTGCTGGCCTTGAGACTTCTTGAGAAACTTCCTCTGAGGTTGGGAACAAGAAATATATGTAATTGTTAGGAGATTTAGCTTCGTTTGTAGTGACACCATGAAATCTGGGTCTGCATCTCTATGACCTGGAGCACATGGTCCTTATTTTCTAATGAACATGAGGGAGCAGTTCTGAATTCTCTCTTTGTAGGTAAACTGTGGCCACTGGGAGCTAAGTGTCTTTCCGTGTGGACTGTGAAGCCATTTGGTGATCCTCCACTTTCCAGGGTGTTTCTTACTGCTGCACTGGGAGTTTGGTATTTGCTTCACGAAATACAAGGAGTTCAACTGGGACAAAATGCTGGAGGGAGTTCTGTCATGTGTGGTTGGTCAGGGACGCAAAGAGAATGTACGAACCAGGCTTCTATCCTACATAGCTTTCACCTTGACTATAGCAACCTGATTCTGAACATTGCCCTGAAACCTCTCCATATGACAAGATGCCTTTACATATAAAGGTCTCCTGCCTGCACCATGTCAGTCGCAAGTCTTTCGAAGCCAATGGAAGATCCAGGTGGTCCTACCAAAAATATTTATTTACACACCTACAGTCCACTTCTCTAGGCCCACTACTCATTAGGCTCCAAATTACTGGCATCTCTGTTCTACACCATTTTCACGAAAACCAGTCAATCAAGGCACTCTTTGGTACACTCATGATCAGCAACAGGAAATCCAAAGTTTATCCAGTGCCACCTGGTCATGGGAATTTCAAAAATTTTATGGTATGAATCTAGTCATTTTTCAAAAATGAAGTTAGAGGCACTGTGGGTTTCAATTAATTCAGGAACCATTAAATGGCGAGGAAGCTCATTTCAATGAAAGCTCTGGAGAACACTCACAGAAAAGCCTTCCAAAAGACTGGCCAAAAGGTCACATGAATCCAGACACATTGAGGTGTACAATGTGAGGTCCATATGTGTTTGGACTCTCAACTAGGGCTGCCAAGTCTTTAAGAATTAAATCATGTGATATCCTGGCTCAGAATCCCCGAGCTCTGTGGAAAGCCATCCTGGGCCTAGATCTCAATTTCCAAAGGCGATTCTCACGTGTGGCCTAGTAAAATCCCAAGAGAACTCACGACAATACTTCTCTGAGGTCAGATCCAGAACTCATTCTTTAAGGGGAATCACACCAGAGTTCAAGCCCAGGTGATCCGAGTCATCTTTTCCAACTACCACACAAATTACCACAATTAAAACAAGAACACTCCCATATGGCCCTCATCTTCTTTCATATTGACACTCATCATAATTTTGCTGGAGGTTTCCATGAGGGGAGCAGACCAAGACAGTGTTCAAAATAAGCTCCTTTGACTCTCATTTGCCTATAGTAAAGGTGGCCTGGACACCCATCCTGTGAACCAGGAGTGATCAAATAGGCCTGCCATTAATACCGCTCCAATTCTCCAATTTGAGGCCTACTGACTGTTTGGTTTAGATTCTTTATGTGAATTTTAGTCATGAAATAACCAAGCACCTATGGGCTAGCCTCTGCAGGTTTTGAAGAACTCATTTGACCCAAAGGATCCCTATTTTCACTTGATGGAGTTCAGGAACCTTACAGAGGAAGTCGAGAGACTTCATCCCAATGGCTGCTCTTTCTGCCATTTTTCCTTTGGATGCAAACATGGGAACTTTCTTTAGATCCACAGGTGCTGAGAATCTAAGCCTCAGCCACACACAGGGACAGGGGGCTGATTCAGTCACATCCCTTTTCAAAGCACTTAAGAAAAGAGCCACAGGTATGCCCAATCATTTCCATTTGAAAACTGTTTTCTTCAGGCTTCACAAAGGGGTGGCCAGATGCAAAGAACTTCCTGACATTCAGGGCAACAGAACAATAGGTAAGCAAAAGGCCCAAAGCAGGGTTTCTCCTCTGAAACTGTCCTCGTCACACTGATATCTGAGTTTTCTGAGATGCTCGCCATCACCTACAGCTATCCAGTACATGGCTATGTCACAGAGCTTGGAGGTGGTACATATCTTGGACACAAAACCATGGGCCTATTCTTGAAATTGGCCGGAATTCAGGACAAAAATAGAAACTTAGGAAGGTAGCAGGTGTTGCTCATCGATAAGGCAAGCTACAGTCCATTCATAAACGGGGCAATATGAATGCTGAGAAGATTTCTACTAGACACGACACATCCATTGATGGATTCTCTTTTCTAATGTCTACAACCACGGAAACAGTGGAATACACAGACATAGAAACACTCGCCCTGTGAAAAGACTTACTAGAAACAGTCCACTTCAAATGAAACAAACCGACTGTCCTACCTATTCTCAGAAAATGAGACAAAACCACAAACCCACAACCACACCCACAAAGGCACCTCCTTCCCCTAAGTAGGTCTTTGACTATCCGGAGTGTCCTCTGACTTGTAGGCCATAATACGTTCCCCCGAAATGGCCTGTCCTGTCTCAGATCTGGTCTCCTTGGCAAACTCTGTGAACTTCTCAGGAGCCAACGGTGAGCCACTAACGACTTTCTCAAGAAAAGCCCCGCTTCCGAGCTTTCCTGGCATTTGGCCTTCTCACGTCTGAAGGTACCAAGAAAGACTGACTGCATTTAGTAAATCCAAACAAGTGAGACCATAGGGACTGGGACTTGGACTGGCTATGGGTGCCTGGCTTCCTGGATCCAAAGTTCAGAGAGTTCCATCACCATGGAAGTGAGGTGAGGTCACTTCCTTCCTGAACTGAATGAGGTCCCTGTCTTGGCAACCACTTTGTCTTAACTGTTACTTCCAAGGGTCCCATGAGATTGAGGCTGCCCCTACTTCCTGTGAAACTTTCACAAGTTAGAATGGTATATCAACCATAGGCACCCAGGAATAGATCTCCACACAGGCCTGTTTTGGTCCATGTTCTCTACATTAAGAAGAGAATCTGATTCAGACACAACCTTTTATCCTGACTGGGTTGTTTGCCATGGAAGATGACTTTTGGTCTCTCAGGTCCTTCATAGCTGCCTACATCTTCTCCAGGGATCATTTCTGCATGGGCCTTTGAGGTTATCAGCAGGTGGAAGTTTCCCTACATTTCTGTATTGTAAAATCAACTCTTTCCCTGCTGTTCTATAAAGTTAGATTGAGGGAATAGTGTATGATTATGGTTAAAAACATGTTTGATTTGGGTTAGAAATCATTGTGCTGGATGAATAATGGTATTGGGAACCTGCTATGTGTATAAGAATATATAGGTGTAATATATGTATGAAAAAAGAAATCTAAGTATGATTTGAAGGCCAGAAGGGCATTGGGCCCTTGATTGGGATACGCAGCATTGAATTACGTTCTGCAGAGATGTCTCAGATAAATCGATATACAATGGCATAGGACCTTGTACTTTGCATGAATTAATGTAGAAGGAACATCCAGTCAAAAAAGGATAGTCGGTAGTGAAAGGTTAATAAAATAGGTACTTGCTATTTCCTGTTTTTCTGTATGCTTAAAAAAACACTGTTGAAATCTTGAGAAATGTTTGCTAATCTTGTTCTAGAATGTACTGTTCCCAACTGCCAAACTGCAGAATGTACTGCCTCACTCGGTGTCACACGAACCGCCCACTCACCCTTACACATCAGTAAACTTCCCTCCCTTCCATCTCCAAGGAATGTATGTAAGCTCTGCATAAGCTGTTCTCAGAGCTCTCTGATCTATTTAAGTTAGCTGTGAGCCCCAGCAAGCTGGACGCAAAATAACCCTTTGCTGTTGCATGAGACAGTCTCTTGGTAGTCTCTTCCTCCAACACTCACCTGACCTTTACATATTGAGGTTCCACCGAGTTCCGGCAGTGGCGGATGAGAGACCCCAACGGGCTCCTCTCGGAGCAAGTAAGGCGCCTCTTTCTGGTTTCAGGTGTCATGTTAGGGCTTGGCAAAATTGCTGGCGATGAAGAGCCTGGGGTCTCTCCGACGGTGGCTGAGAGACGTGTCACAGAGACATAGGGCACCTCCCTGGGGGACCCCAAAGAGGACTCGGAGAATCAAGGAACAATTGCTTCATCGACTCAGTGATATTTTCTTTTAGATTCGGTATTGCCATCCTATCGGGTTTTGCCGGCTACGCATTCCTGGTCTCAGTGTTGGATGTCCATTGCCTGTCTTTATGGTCTTGTCTTATCTGTGTCATGTGTCTTTGCTTTTACTGTTTGTGTACCTTTCATTATGGGACAGAGCACTTCAATGCCTCTGTCCCTGACCCTTGATCACTGAACCAAAGTCCGCTTAAGGGCTCAGAATCTTTCTTTTTTTAGTAAAACGCTGGACCTGGCAGACTCTCTGTGCCTCAGAATGGCCCATCTTTGGAGTCGTATGGCCCCAAGAAAGATCTTTCTACTTCCCACTAATTTATAAAGTCAGAGATATTGTCTTTCAGCCAGGGCCACATAGCCATCCTGATCAACAGCCATATATCTTAACTTTTCAGGACCTCTGCAAATCTCCTCCTCCATGGGTGAAGCCTTTCCTTGCCCATGCCTCTGCTCATACTCCTTCCCACATGATCTCTCAAACCCTCACCTCTTCCTCCTCCTCTACCCTCTGTTTTCCCTGAGTCACAAGATTTGACTCTACTGGACTCTTCCTCCTCTCCTTATCCCCTGCCCTCGTCCCCTAACACACAACAAACTCTAAGTGATTCCCCTGCTGCTGACTAAGCCTCTCTACCATTGGAGGAAGCTAAGCTGGTAATAGGATCTGATAATGGACCGATGTTCATGGCCCAGGTAAGTCAGGGGTTAGCCAGGAACCTGGGGATTAATTGGAAGTTATATTGTGCTTATAGACCCCAGAGTTCAGGACAAGTAGAAAGAATGAATAGAACCATTGAAGAGACCTTAACGAAATTAAGCTTAGAGACCAGCATAAAAGATTGGACTGTGCTCCTGACTTATGCAATGTTTCATGCAAGAAAAAATCCTTCTGTTTCTTTGAGTAACCTTACCCCCTGAGAAGTTCTCTATGGTGGCCCTCGTCCAGTAAGGGTCTTAAGCCCAACTGTAAGACCTAAGGATCCTTTCCACACCCTCTTGCTTGACAGACTTAAAGCTCTTGAAAGAACTCAGTGATACCTGTGAAAATAGCTGCCCACTGCGTAACAAACTGTGTACCAGGGGATTCCACATCCATATCAAATAAGAGACTTCATGTATGTAAGATGACATCAGGTGTCATCCCTGGAACCCAGCTGTAAAGGACCATACCAGGTGCTACTTATAACACCTACAGTGGTAAAGGTATACAGAATCACTTCTTGGATCCATGCCTCTCATCTCAAGCCTGCTCCTTGTCCAGAATCTTTCTGGAAACTGGAAAAGACTGGTAACAGTTTCAAATTGTGTATTCGCCATGTGGATAAGGTTATATACTCTCCCCTTGGCCACAAGTAGTCCTAACCCTCATCAGCCTTTTAAGCAGCGATGGCTGATCACAAATCCTACTGGAAAAGTGTATAATCGATCTCACATACATCCCCCTTAGGGACCTGGTGGCCATCTCTCCACCCAGACATTTGTCAGCTGGCCATAGGTTTTTTCTATTGGGATATCCCTGATGAAGAAAATCCCACTAAAATACCATTAAATCCCTTGTGTACCATAGATAATGGAAACAAACATTATGGATGTAGGGACACGCGAGCCAGATGCAGGTTGGCTATCCTAGATTACTTGTTTGCCCGGGAAACTATCAAAGCCACAAACAGTAACGGCTGTGTGGGGGAAAAACCGACTTCTTCAGTATGTCATGGAGATGTGAGCATACAGAGGCTGCCTGATGGAACCCAATACTTCATCAAATTCAGTACACAGCATTGGCCATATTACCAAGTAGACAACAGAAAAAGGATGGCCCCCAGAGGGGTCTCTAGATCCTCAAATTTTGCGTGACCTTTTTAACTTCTGCAAGTGCTCAAAAGGGTGAAAGGAGATTCCCCTATGTGGAAGCCCTTTCCCTCCTTAACTCACATCCTGAACTATGCTTCTCCAATAGATTTTTATCCTCAGCCTTCTGCTCCAGACTCTCTGCTGTCACTCCCACCTCAGCAACGTGATTTCTCCCCTCCAATTACTAGATCAGAATCCCAAACCTCCACCAGTTCTCAGACAATTGCCCGCTTGTGAGGTAGCAGGTACTGAGGTACCCCTCCACCCACTCACTCCTCTCTCTTCCTGTCAGTGCCCACACCGGGTCCCACCAGGTCCTCTTTCCAGCTAACCCAAAGCTCAAACGAGCTGAGGAGAGCTCTCAGACCCTTATCCAAGATGTAATATAAATGGCCATTAAAGTTGCTTTGTCATCACTGAAAACAGGTTACTAAAATTTAAAGTCCCTCACAGGATTTTGGGATACTCACTCCCGTTTTCTGCTCTTCTCTACCTGTTCTACTGCTCAAGTTTTTTGCTAGGAAATTCCCAAACACCTTTCCAATTATTCTTTTACATCTCTCTTTTTCCTCATTCTCAGATCCTCGGAGCTTCTCTCAGCCCCACCTTCCCCGTATTCCCCCTCTGTACCAGGCCCACAGAAAAGTCTTAAATGTCCTTCTCCAGAAGTCTTCACCATGGCTGACTTTAGAACTTTCAGCATAGAGTTTCTATAAAGAGTTCAATGTAGATAAACTTTCTCTTTTTGTATTGCCCTGTTATACTTGGCCACTGGCTAAAAAACTCAGTACTTCTAAGCTAGACAACCCCTAACTAGTTTTTCACAAAATATGTGAACAAGTCCTCTGGCCTTCAGCTGGGGCTTCACAGAAATGGCCACATTTCTAAGATAAAGAAATTACCAACTGGGCTCCGTTGTAACAGCTGGCAGGGGGAAAATAAGAAAGGGAATTAAAAGCTCTCCTCCTCCCAGGTGTCCTTGAAAATTTAACTTGCCCAGAACAGAGGAAAAATCAGAAACATATACTGCTTTTTTGAACTTCTGCAGACTGTAAACTTCTGAGCCCCATCCCTTATATGTTGGGTACACAATTCTGAAACTACCTAAACTTGAGTTTCAGGGGACTAATTGATTACAACAGAAGCAATGCCCTCTGAATCCAGTTGCAACAATATAGGACTGTTTCCCTGTCTTCAGTGCTATCTTAGGTGCCTTGCCTTGTCTGTCCCTACAACAGCATAATTCTATATACTTAAACATTGTTTATGTTTTCATGAAATGGTCAACAGATGTGATTATTTTGAAATGTTGCAGATGTTTCCCAGAAAGCTCTATCATGACACAGGTTCGTTTGAAGATCAAATAGGGGGGGCATACAACCGGTTCCACTGGGAACTTGTATCCCTCACTTTAGCCATCCTATTAGGAATAGGAGTTTCTGCACGGGTGGGCACAGGAACCACTGCCATTGTCCATGGGACACAACAAATGACCCAATTAGAAGAAGCAATAGAGCAAAACTAAGATATTAGAAACCTCCATCAGAGCTTTGCATGAATCTTTAACCTCTCTCTCTGAAGTTGTTTTAAAGAACAGTTGAGGGTTGGACCTCCTCTTCATTAGAGAAGGGGGCCTTTGTGCTGCATTGAGGGAAGGATGTTGTTTTTATGCTGACCATACTGGAGTTGTAATAAAATCTATGAGTAAATTTAAAAGACACCTTGAAGAGCATCAACAAGAGAGAGAGGCCCAAAAAGGGTGGCTTGAGTCTTGGTTCACACACTCCTCCTGGTTAACTACGTTTTTATCAACCCTGGCCGGTCCAATAATAATCCTCATATTATTGCTAACTATAAAATCCTGTTTGCTCAACCGTGTAATTTCTTTTCTCCAGGCTCAAATTGGACGAGTTAAACTTATGGTAATACCCCACTAGCAGACATAGAATGTGACACCCTCCAATGATCATTTTTATGATTAAAAGTAGCCAGAAGAAGAAGTGGGGAATTAAAGTTTAATAAAATAGGTACTTGTCACTTCTTGTTTTTCTGTATGCTTAACAAAACACTATTGAAATCTTGAGAAATGCTTGCAAATCTTGTTCCCAGAATGTTCTGTCCCCAACTGCCCAACTGCAGAATGTACTCCCTCACCCAGGTGAATGCAAACCACCCTCTCACCCTGACCCATCAATAAAATTCCCTCCCTGCCCTCTCCAGGGAAAGTATATAAGCTCTATTTAAGCTATTCTCAGGGCTATCTGCTCTATTCAAGTGATCTCTGAGCCCCAGCATGCTGGACACCCAAAAAACCCTTTGATGTTGCAAGAGATAGTCTGTTGGTGGTCTCCTCCTCTGAAGCTCGCCCCAAATTTACTTGGATGATTGAATGTAGAAGAGAACATTCAGTCAAAAAGGATAGTCTGTAGCATTAGGAAGATAGTCAGTACTTTTATGAAGAAGGGTGAGTATAGGAATTGGAAAAAAATTTCTTTAGCAATAGGGTTTCGATTAGAGAGTGAATGTAAATGTCAGCACAGGTGAAGAGTCAGTCACAATGATGAACTGGGGAAAATATGTAGGAAAGCAGATATCAATAGAGACATTACAAAATCAGGCAAAGTATAAAGTGAGTGATAGGATTAGATATTTTGAACAGGGTTGAGTTTAAATATATAATCTTAGGAAGAAACAAATATGTAGTCACAATTAGGATTGACATTTGAGAGCATTAGGCAAATTTCAGGTGGATGAATATTTCTCAGAATAATCTTGTGAATAGTTGATTATAAATCCACATAATAAACATGAATGAATTTAGGGAGTGTATATAAGACACATATATTTCATATTTTGAAAAATCTGGAGAGTGTATATATATATATATATATATATATATATACAAAACACACACAGACAAAAAAGTAGCAAAATATATGTCAATCAAAATTCATTATAAAATATATATCATCCACAGATCTAAAAATATTAATTTTACTGAACATGGATTTATGTATAATGCTGTTCAACTAGCAAGCTCAACCATAGGTTGAATATCCAATTCCAACAAGTTTAGTAGGAGTGATCTCTTCTAACAATTTGTATCTGCCAAGTCAGCCACCTCACAAGAATGTACGTGTGGTACCAGGGAGGAATCTATATATGCATATAAGAATACAGAGAAAGGGAGACAGGAATTCACATATTTGTTAACCTTAAAAATACATGGACAACTATTTCAACAATAAATTGACTAGATTCATAACTCCAACTCTGTATCATGCAAAAGAAAAGTACAACAATACACCAGGCCTACTCTGAACTGCTTGTATTTCGATTCTGTTTGGGTTATTTTTCTCCATCATATTAGAATTAGTAGTCAGAGTCTGGTCGGGTATGGGTTAGAGTCAGGGATTCAGTATTTTGAATGGAAAATAGAAAACTGAATCCAATGTTTATGCAAATATATGCTACAGAAAATTTTTCCCACTCTCCTCCAGAACAATGCCTTGACATTACCTTCGCCCCAAGTAAGACACAATTAGAAGAGAAGAGTTAGAAAATCTGTGAATACCTATCAGGAATGGAAAATGCTCCAGATTTCACATCTTTGGAGGCGGTAGAGGAGTTTCCAAAAGTAAGGGACAGGGTAAACACTCCACAAATATGGAGCTCTGCTGGCCTAAAGACTTTTTGAGAATCTGCCTTTAAGGTTGGGCACTTAAAATATATGTTGTTTTCAGGAGCTTTAGCTTTATTTGTAGTGAGACAATCAAAGCTCGATCTGCATCTATGTGACCTGGAGGACATGGTTATTTATTTTTCAATAAAAATGAGGCAGCAGTGCTGAATTCTCTCTTTGTAGGTAAACTGTGGCCACTGAGGGCTAAGTGTCTCCCTGTGTGGACTGTGAAACAACTTGGTCATCCTCCAATTATCGTGGTGTTTCTTGCTGCTGCACTGGGAGTTTGGAATTTGCTTCATTAAATACAACGAGTTCAAATGGGAAACAGTGCTGAAGGGAGTTCTGTCAGCTGTGGTGTGCAGGGTCTCCAGGAGAATGCACCAACCAGGGTTCTATCCCACGTAGCTTGCCCCCTTGACAATAGCAACATGATTCTGAACATTGCCCTAAAACCTCTCCATATAAAAATATGCCTTTACGTATATGGGTCTGATGGCTGCACCATGTCAGTCTCAAGCCATTTGGAAGCCAGTGGAAGATCCACATGGCCCCACCACAGATGTTTTATCACTCACTTGCGTAACACTTCTCTAGGCCCACTACTCACTAGGCTTCTACTTACCAGCATCTCTGTTCTACACCATTTTCCTGAAACCCAGTCAATCAAGGCCCTGTCTGGTATATTCATGATCATCAACAGGACATCAAAGGTCCTCCAGTGACATCTGGTCATGGGAATTTTAAAAATTTCATGGTAATTATCTAGCAATTTTTCACGGATGAAGTTGGACGCACTGTGGTTTGCAATTCATTCAGGAACCATTAAAGGGTTAGAAAGCTAATTTCAGGGAAAGCTCTGGAGCACTCTCACAGGCAAGGCTACCCAAAGAGTGGCCAAAAAGTCGCATGAAGCGAGGCCAATTGAGGTCTATAAAGCGAGGTCCATGTGTGTTTTGAATCTCAATAATGCATGCCAAGTCTTTCAGAATAAAATCATGTAATATCCTGGCTGAGATTCGCAGTGTTCTGTGGAAAGCCAACCTGTGCCTAGATCTCAGGTTCCAATGGCAACTTCATGCCTGGCCTCCTAAAATCCCAACACAATTCATGGCAATACTTCTCTCAGGTCAGTTCCAGAACTCAGTCTATAAGGAGAATCACACCAGAGTTCAAGTCCAGGTGGACCCAGACAACTCTTCCAACCGCGACTCAAATGAAAACAATTAAAACCAAAATACTCCCTCATGGCCCTATTCTTCTTCCATATAGACACTAATCGTAACCTCTTCCTGGAGTTTTCCATGAGTTGTGCAGCCCAAGAGAATGTCCAAAATAAGCTTCTTGCACCTCTTTTGCCTAACTTCAGGGTGGCCTGGGCACCCTTCCTGTGAATCAGGAGTGATCAAATAGGCCTGCCCTTAATACTGCTCCGCTTATCCAATTTGAGGCTCTCTGACTGTGGGGTCTAGATTCTTTATGTGAATTGGAGTCATGAGAAAAGCCAAGACAGTGTCCAAAATCAGCTCGCTTGCCCCTCATTTGCCTAAAGTCAGGGTGGCCTGGACACCGTTTCTGTGAACGAGGAGTGATCAAATAAGCCTGCCGTTAATACTTCTGTGTTTCTCAAATTTGACGCCTACTGATTTCAGGTATCAATTCTTTATGTGATTTGGAGTTATGCGAAAACCCAAGCACCTCTGCAGGGAATTGAAGAACTCATTTGACCCAAAAAATCCCTATTCTCACTTGATGGAGTTCAGGAAATTAACAGAGGAAGGCAAGAGACTTCATCCATAATGAATGATTTTTTTTTTTGCCATTATGGCTTTGGACGCACACATGGGACCATTCTTTAGATCCATCAGGTGCTGAGAATCTAAGTCATAGACACAAACATGGCCAAGAGACTAATTCAGACACATACCTTCCCAAAGCAATTAAGCAAAGAGCCACAGGTGATGACATTCATTTCCATTTGAAAACTGTTTACTTCAGGCTTCACAAAGTGGTGGATTGAGGCAAAGAACTTCCTGACATTCAGTGCAAAACAACAATAAGTAAGCAAAAGGCCCAAAGCAGGGTTTCTCCACTGAGACTTTCCTGGTCACACTGATATCTGCATTTTCTGAGATGCTCGCCATTCTCTTCAGCTATCCAGTACATGGCCATGTCACAGAGTTTGGAGGTGGTACATATTTTGGACACAAATCCATGAGCCTATTCTGGATAGTGGCCAGAATTCAGGAAGAAAACAGCAACTTAGAAAGATAGCAGGTGTTGCACATCAAAAAGACAAGCTGCACTCCATTCATATATTGGGCAGGTTGAATTATGGGAAGATTTACACTAGACAGTACACATCCATTAATGCATTCTCTTTTCCAATATCTACAACAACGGACACAGTGGGATACACAGACATAGAAACACTTGCCTTGTCAAATGACTTACTAGAAACTGTCCACTCCAAACCAAACTAACCGCCTTTCCCATCTATTCTCAGAACATGAGACAAAACAATAAACCCATACCCACTCCCACAAAGGCACCTCCTTCCCCCAATTAGGTCTGTGACTATCCAGATTGTCCTCTGACAGGTGGGCCATACTATGTTCCCCTGAAATGGTCCATCTTCTCTAAGATCTGGTGAAATATAAGTATGAAAACAGAAATCTAGGTATGATTTGAAGCCCAGAAGGGTTTTTCCCTTGATTGGGATACTTAGCTTTGAATTATGCTCTGCAAAGTTGTCTCAGATAATTCGATATACAATGGCATAGGACCTTTTACATTGGATGATTGAATGTAGAAGAGAACATCCAATCAAAAAGGGATAGTCGGTAGGATTAGGAAGATAGTCGGTAGGTTTAGAAAGAAGAGTGATTAAAGGATTTGGACCAAAAGTTCTTTAGCAATAGGGTTTCGATTATAGAGTGAATGTAAATGTCAGCACATATGAAGTGTCAGTCACTAGGATCAACTTGGGAAAATATGTAAAAAAGCAGATATCAATAGAAACATTATGAAATCAGGCAAAGTATAAAGTGAGTGATAGGATTAGACATTTTCAACAGGGTTGAGTTTGAACATATAAATTAGGAAGAAACAAATATGTAGTCATCAATAGGATTGACAATTGACAGCATTAGGCAACCTGGACATGGATGTTTTTAGTAATCCATGTACACTTTACATTTAGGCTTTGGTACAATCATAAATGTGACCTTTACATTTTTTTGTCCAGAATATTACTTTGATTAAATGTATATGTACATCAGGTGACATGAGTATGTCTTCCACCATTTCTGCGAGCAATATATTGAAGATGTAAAATTAGAATCGGGGGTACAAAGAGGTGTACCCTGTGTCTATGAATATAGAGATAAAGCATGAATAGACCCTAATGTGAATAAATAATATAACTTTTTTCAACTTTAAAAAATGAATTGATCTAATATCTGAAAAATTAAAGGAAATCGTATATTGATATACAATCATTCATTCCAACCAGGTATATATGTAATGGAAATATTTGTGTTTTGGTTTATCATGAAGAGTGTGTGAGTTTTGCTTCAAAATGATTATGGAAATTCAAATTAATGTGTTTGGAAAGAAGTCTCATGAAAAGACCAGTCAAGAAACCCTGACAATACATGTGTTCTGAAGCAAGAAGTGGTGAAAGTTGAAACAAATGCATATTAATTTGTGAACTTGTGGATGAAATGTATATCCTATAATGTGCAAAAACTGAAGAAATAATAATGTACCAGTGTCGAATACAAATGAATAAAGAATTACATATCATGTCCCATAGGAATCTACTTGCATTGATGTTAGACTGGGTCAGTTACTGTAGAATAATTAGGATTTGTATGCATCATTCCCTGAAGTTAGTTTTCAGTACTAGGAAACAAATATGTATTTCAGGTGGATGAATATTTCTGAGAATAATCTTGTGAAATGTTGATTAAAAATCTACATACATGAACATGAATGAATTTAGAGAGTGTATATTAGACACATATATTTCATATTTTGAAAAATCTGGAGAGTGTATACACACACACACACACACAAATAAAAAACACTCACAGACATTAAAAAGTAGCAATATAAATGCTAATCGAAATTCATCAGTAAATATATATCATCCACAGATGCAAAAATGTTTATTTTACTGAACATGAGTTTATGTATAATGTTGTTCTACTAGGACGCTCCCTATAGGTTGAATTTTCAGTTCCAACAGCGTTTAGGAGGAGTGATCTCTTCTCACAATTTGTATCTGCCAAGTCAGCCACCTCACAAAGATGTACATGTGATACCTGGTAGGATTCTATATATGCATATAAATATATAAGTGTGAATAGGCTAAAGAGAAAGGGAAACATGAATTCTCATATTTGTTAACTTTAAAAACACATGGAGATCTTTTTCTATTAAACATTGACCAGATTTATAACTCCTACCTTGTATAATGCAAAATGCAAGTCCAACTATACAACATGCCTCCAATGAACTGCTTGTATTTCTATAGGTTTGTGTTATTTTTCTCTATCATATTAGGATGAGTTGTCTGAGTCTAGTAGGTATGGGTTAGTGTCAGGGATTCAGTATTTCAAAAGGAAAATTGGAAATTGAATCCAATTTGTACGCAAATATATGCTGCACAAATATCCTCCCCTCTCATCCAGAACAATGCCTTGAAATTACCTTCACCCCAAGTAAGACACAGTTAGAGGAGAATAGATAGAAAATCAGTGAATACATATCTGGAATGGAAAATGCTCAGGAGTTCACAACCTTGGAGGTTGTAGAGGAGTTTCCAAAAGTAAGGGACAGGGTAAACACTCCACAAACATGGAGCTCTGCTGGCCTAAAAACTTTTAGAGCAACTGCCTCTGAGTTTGGCAACGTGAAAATTATGTTGTTGTTAGGAGAATTGGCTTCCTTTGTAGTGAGACCATCAAAGCTGGGTCTGCCTCTATGTGACGTGGAGGACATGGTATCTTATTTTCCAATGAACATGAGGTAGCAGTGTTGATTTTCTTCTTTTTAGGTAAACTGTGGCCTCTGGGGACTAAGTGTCTCCCCGTTGGACTGTGAAGCCATTTGGTCCTCCTCCACTTTTTGTGGGGTTTTTGCTGCTGAACTGGGAGTTTGGTATTTGCTTCATGAAATTCAAGGAGTTCAACTGAGACACAGTGCTGGAGGGAGTTCTGCCATGTGCGGTGGTTAAGAGTCTGCAGAAGAACGCACCAACCACGCTTCTATCCCTCAAAGCTTGCCACATTGCATCCTTGTCCATAGCAACCTGATTCTGAACATTGCCCTGAATCCTCTTCATATAACAAGATGCCTTTAATTACAAGGGTCTGCTGGCTGCTTCATGTAATCCACAAGCCATTTGGAAGCCAATGGAAGATCCACATTGCTCCAACAGAGATGTTTTATCACACTCCTGCCCACCAAAGCTCTAGGCCCACTTCTCAGCAGGCTGCAACTTTATGGCACCTCTGTTCTACACCATTTTCATGAAACCCAGTCAAGCAAGGCACTGTCTGGTACATCCACGATCAGCAACAGGACATCCAAAGGTTCTCCAGTGCCACCTGGTCATGGGAATTTCAAAAATTTCATGGTATTTATTTAGACATTTTTCAAGGATGAAGTTGGAGGCACTGTGGGTTTCAATTCATTCAGGAACCAGTAAATGGTGAGCAAGATTATTTCAATGAAAGCTCTGGAGAACCCTCACAGGCAAGGCTTCCCAAAGAATGGCCAAAAGGTCACATTAAGCCAGGCCCATTGAGGTCTACAATATGAGGTCCATGTGTGTTTTCACTCTCAACTATGGCTGCCAAGTCTTTCGAATGAAATCATGTGATATCTTGGCTGAAATTCCCAGAGCTCTGTGGAAAGCCACTCTGGGGCTAGATCTCAGTTTCCAAGGGTGACTCTCATACATGGCCTCTTAAATCACAACACAATACATGGCAATACTTCTCTGAGATCAGTTCCTGAACTCAGTCTATAAGGGGAATCACACCAGAGTTCAAGCCCAGGTAGACCTTGTTATGTCTTCCAACTGTCACACAAATATCCACAATTAAATCCAAAACACTTCCACATGGCACTCATCTTCTTCCATTTACACAATCATCATAACCTCTGGCTGGAGGTTTCCATGAGGGGTGCAGCCCAAGACAGTGTCCAATATAACCTCCCTTGTCCCTCTTTTGCCTAAAATCAGGGTGGCCAGGACATCCTTCCAGTGAACCAAGAGTGATCAAATAGGCCTGCCATTAATATGGCACTGCTTCTCCAATTTGAGGCCTACTTACTGTGTGTTTTAGATTCTTTATGTGAATTGGAGTCTCGAGAAAAACCAAGCACTTATGGGCTAGCCTCTGCAGGGTTTTGAGGAACACATTTGAACCAAATGATCACTGTTCTCACATGATGGAGAACAGGACACTTACAGAGGAAGGTGAGAGACTTCATCCACACTGACTGCTCTTTTGTCCATTTTCGTTTTGGATGCACACATGGGATCCTTCTTTAGATCCATCAGGTGCTGAGAATCTAAGCCACAGTCTCACACAGGGCCAAAAGACTGATTCAGACACATCCCTTTCCAAAGCAATTAAGCAAAGAGCCACAGGTGATGCCCTTTCATTTCCATTTGAAAACTGTTTCTTTAGGCTTTACAATGGTGTGGCCTGAGGCAAAGGCCTTCCTGACATTCAGGGCAACAGAACAATTGATGAGCAAAAGGCCCAAAGCAGGGTTTCTTCACTTAGAATTTCCTGGTCAAACTGATATCTGAGTTTTCTGAGATGCTCCCATTTCTTTCAGCTATCCAGTACATGGCCATGTCACAGAGCTTGGAGGTGGTACATATTTTGGACACAAAACCATGAGCCTATTCTGGAGAGTGGCCAGAATTCAGGAAGAAAACCGGAACTTAGGAAGATTGTTGGAGTTGTCCACCCATAAGTCAAGCCGCAGTCCATTCATAAATTGGGCAAGTTGAGTCTAGACAGGACACATCCAATGATTCATTCTCTTTTCTAATATCTAAAACCACGGACACAGTGGGATACACAGACAAAGAAACACTGGCCTTGTCAAACGACTTACCAGAAACAGTTCACTCCAAACCAAACAAACCGCCTTTCCTACCTATTCTCAGAACATGAGACAAAATCTCAAACCCACACCCACACACACAAAGGAAGCTCCTTCCCCCAAGTAGGTCTGTGACTATTGGGAGTGTCCTCTGACTGGTGGGCCAAACTATGTTCTGATGAAATCGCCTGTCCTGTGTCACATATGGTCTCCTTGGCCAAATCTGTGAAGTTGTCACTAGCCAGCGGTGAGCCACTACCTGCTTTCTCAGGAAAGGCCCCTCTTTAGAGCTTTCCTGACATTTGTTCATCCTCACCTCAGTAGGTACCAAGAAAGACTGACTCTGTCCTTGGTAAATCCAAAAAATACGACCACTGGGACTGGGACTGAGACTGGCTCTGGGTGCCTGGCTTCCCGGATTCCAAGTTCAGAGAGTTCCATCACCAAGGAAGGGAGGTGAGATTACTTCCTTCAGGAATTCTTTGAGGTCATTGCCTTGGCAACCACTTTGTCCTAACTGTTGCTTACAATACTCCTATGAGATGGAGGCTGCCCTTTCTTCCTGTGACACTTTTACAAGTTAGAATGGTATATCAACCATAGGGACCCCGGAATAGCTCTCCACACATGCCTGGTTTGGTCTATCTTCTCTACATTAACAAGAGAGAGGCTTATTCAGACACAACCCTTCATCCTGGGAAGGTTGTTTGCGATGGAAGATGACATTTGCTCTCTCAGGTCCTTCATAGCTGCCTACATCTTCTCCAGGGATCAAGTCTGCATGGACATTTGAGGTTCTCAGCAGGAGGAAGATACCCTACATTCCTGTATTGTAAGACGAACTCTGTCCCTGCTCTTCTGCAAAGTTAGATTAAGGTAAGAGTGTATGGTTAGGGTTAATAACATGTTCGATTTGGGTTACGAATCATTGCGAAGGATGATTAATAGTATTGGGAACCTGCGATATTTATAAGATTATAGAGGTGAAATATAAGTATGGAAACAGAAATCTAGGTAAGATTTGAAGCCCAGAAGGGCATTAGGCCCTTGATTGGGATACTTAGCTTATAATTACGTTCTGCACAGATGTCTCAGATAAATCGATAATCAATGGCATAGGACCTTACACCTTGGATGATTGATTTTAGAAGAGAACATCCACTCAAATTGAGATAGTCGGTGGGATTAGGAAGGTAGTCAGTATCTTTAGGAAATAGAGTGAGTATAGGATTTGGGGCAAAAGTTCTGTAGCAATAGGGTTTTTGTTATAGAGTGAATGTAAATTTCAGCACATGTGAAGGGTCAGTCACATGATGAACTGGGGAAAATATGTAAAAAGGAAAATATCAATACAGACATTATGAAATGAGGCAATTATACAGTGAGTGATAGGATTAGACATTTTCAATAGGGTTGAGATTGAATACATAATCTTAGGAAGAAACAAATATGTCATCACCAATAGGAATGACATTTGAAAGCATTAGGCAACCTGGACATTTATCGTTTTAGTAATCCATGTTCACTTTCCATTTAGGATTTGGTACAATCATAAGTGTGATCTTTGCATTTTGTGCCCAGAAAAATATTGTGATCAAATATGTATGTAGATCATATGACATGAGTATTTCTTCCACCATTACTAGGAGCAATATTTGAAGACATATAAATTAGTATTGGGGGTACAAAGTGGTGTACCCTGTGTCTTTGAATATAGAGATAATGCATGAATAGACCATACTGTGAATAAATATTATAACTGGTTCCACTTTAAATAATGGATTGAATTGATATCTGAAAATATATAGGAAATCATATATTGACATACAATCATTCACTCCAACCAGTTATATATCTAATGGTAATCTTAGGGTTATTGTTTATCATGAAGTGTGTGTGAGTTTTGTTTCAAAAGTGATTATGGAAATCAAAAATAATATGTTTGGAAAAAAGTCTCATAAAAAGACCAATCAAGAAATATGGAGGAATTCATGTGTTCTGAAGCAGGAAGTGATTGAAAGTGAAACAAGTGCCTATAAATTTTCTAAATTGTGAATGAAATATATATCCTGTTATGTGCATAAACTGATGAAATAGTAATGTACCAGTGTTGAATAAAAGTGAACGTCAAAATACACATCATGTCCAATAGGAATCTACTTGCATTGATGTTAAACTGGGTCAGTTACTGTAGAAATATTAGAATTGCATGCATTATTCACCAAAGAGAGTTTTTTTTTATTTTTTATTTATGGTTGTTCAAAACATTACATAGTTCTTGATATATCATATTTTACACTTTGATTCAAGTGGGTTATGAACTCCCATTTTTACCCTGTATACAGATTGCAGAATCACATCAGTTACACATCCATTGATTCACATATTGCCATACTAGTGTCTGTTGTATTCTGCTGCCTTTCGTATCCTCTACTATTCCCCCTGGCCTCCCCGCCCCTCCCCACTTCTCTCTCTACTCACTCTACTGTAATAAATTTCTCCCCCTTGTATTATTTTTCCCTTTCCCCTCAATTCCTCTTGTATGTAATTTTGTATAACCCAGAGGGTCTCCTTCCAATTCCATGCAATTTCCCTTCTCCCTCCCTTCCTCCTCTCATCCCTGTTTAATGTTAATCATCTTGTCATGCTCTTCATCCCTATCTGTTCTTAGTTACTCTCCTTATATCAAAGATGGCATTTGGCATTTGTTTTATAGGAATTGTGTAGCTTCACTTAGCATAATCTAGTCTAATGCAATCCATTTCCCTGAAAATTCTATGATTTTTTATTTTTCAATGCAAAGTAATAATCCATTGTGTATAAATGCCACATTTCTTTTATCCATTTTTCTATTGAAGGGCATCTATGTTGGTTCCACAGTCTTGCTGTTGTGAATTGTGCTGCTATGAACATCGATGTAGCAGTGTCCCTGTAGCATGCTCTTTTTAGGTCTTTAGTGAATAGACCAAGAAGGGCAATAGCTGGGTCAAATGGTGGTTCCATTCCAAGCTTTCCAAGAAATCTCCATACTGCTTTCCAAATTGGCTGCACCAATTTGCAGTCCCACCAGCAATGTACAAGTGTACCTCTTTTCCCACATCCTTGCCAGCACTTCTTGTTGTTTGACTTCATAATGGCTGCTAATCTTACTGGAGTGAGATGGTATCTTAGGGTGGTTTTGATTTTCATTTCTCTGACTGCTGGAGATGGTGAGCATTTTTTCATGTACTTGTTGATTGATTGTATGTCCTCATCTGAGAAGTGTCTGTTGAGGTCCTTGGCCCATTTGTTGATTGGGTTATTTGTTATCTTATTGTCTAATTTTTTGAGTTCTTTGTATACTCTGGATATTAGGACTCTATCTGAAGTGTGAGTAGTAAAGATTTCTTTCCAGTATGTAGGCTCCCTATTTACCTCTTATTGTTTCTTTTGCTGAGAAAAAACTTTTTTAGTTGAGTAAGTCCCATTTGTTGATTCTAGTTATTAACTCTTGTACTATAGGTGTCCTATTGAGGAATTTGGAGCCCAACCCCACAGTATGTACATCGTAACCAAATTTTTCTTCTATCAGACAGTGTGTCTCTGATTTGATATCAAGGTCCTTGATTCATTTTGAGTTAACTTTTGTGCATGGTGAGAAAAAGGGATTCAGTTTCATTTTGTTATATATGGATTTTCAGTTTTACCAACACCATTTGTTGAAGATGCTATCCTTCCTCCATTGCATGCTTTTAGCTCCTTTATCAAATATAAGATAGTTGTAGTTTTGTTGATTGGTTTCTGTGTCCTCTATTCTGTACCATTGGTCCACCTGCCTGTTTTGGTACCAGTACCATGCTATTTTTGTTACTATTGCTCTGTAGTATAGTTTGAAGTCTGGTATCGCTATACCGCCTGATTCACACTTCCTGCTTAGCATTGTTTTGCAATTCTGGGTCTTTTATTTTTTCATATGAATTTCATGATTGCTTTCTCTATTTCTACAAGAAATGCCTTTGGGATTTTGATTGGCATTGGATTAAACCTATAGAGAACTTTTGGTAATATCACCATTTTGATGATGTTAGTTCTGCCTATCCATGAACAGGGTATATTTTTACATCTTCTAAGATCTTCTATTTCTCTCTTTAGGGTTCTGTAGTTTTCATTGTATAAGACTTTCACCTCTTTTGTTAGGTTGATTCCCATTTTTTTTTTTAGGATATTGTGAATGGAGTGGTTGTCCTCATTTCCATTTCAGAGGATTTGTCACTGATATACAGGAATGCCTTTGATTTATGCGTGTTGATTTTATATCCTGCCACTTTGCTGAATTCATTTATTAGCTCTATTAGTTTCTTTGTAGAACCTTTTGGGTCTGCTAGGTATAGAATCATGTCATCTGCAATAGTGATAATTTAAGTTATTCTTTTCCTATTTATATGCCTTTAATTTCTTTCATCTGTCTAATTGCTCTGGCCAGTCTTTTGATAACTATATTGAACAAAAGTGGTGAGAGCAGGCATCCCTGTCTTGTTCCAGATTTTAGAGGGAATGTCTTCAATTTTTCTCCATTCAGAATGACGCTAGCCTGCGGTTTAGCATAGATTGTTTTTACAATATTGAGGAATGTTCCTGTTATTCCTAGTTTTTCGAGAGTTTTGAACATAAAGGGATGCTGTACTTTGTCGAATGCTTTTTCTGCATCTATCTAGATGATAATATGGTTTTTATTTTTAAGTCTATTGATGTGGTGAATAACACTTATTGATTTTTGTATATTGAACCCTCCTTGCATCCCAGGGATGAACCCTACTTGATCATGGTGCACATTTTTTTGATATGTTTTTTTATCTGATTTGCCAGAATTTAATTTAAGATTTTTGCATTTAGGTTCATTAGAGATATCGGTCTTTAGTCTTCTTTCTTTGAAGTGTCTATCTGGTGTAGGAATCAGGGTGATATTGGCCTCGTAGAATGAATTTGGAAGATCTCCCTCTTTTTTAATTTTCTGAAATAGCCTGAGTAATTTGTCTGCAACACAAAGGTGAATGGCATCCTGAAATTACCTGTTCTATAGCTGAATGAGCTTCGATCAGTCAAAAACAGGGATGGTGACATCAGCTCTCCAAGATAGTGGCCGCTGGCTTCCTCTGTGGTCTGACCGGTGTGGAGAACCGAATTGGACCGCATCCTTACCCATCTCAAACAAAGAATTCAGCACTTAGCACAGTGATTGCATACCTGGCAGGAGCCCACAGAATCCACACCGCTGTATATTTGCATTGCTATCTCTTCGTTTCCCAGTGCGCGCCGCAGAGTCTAGCCACAGACCGATTTCCTGAATAAGCAGCATGACGCTCCATGCGGACAAATCACTCGTATTTGAGCTCGCGTAGCTGATCCTCATGAGATGGAAATATGTCCACTAGGTTTTGGAGCACCCCAATTTTGCTGGAAATTTCTAACAAGATATATTTTAGCCGTTATAACTCGTCATTCTCCCGCACAGTGACGCGGTACATGGGGGTGATGCACTCCCTTCACCACCATCATATGATCCCCCGAAGTTAGTTTTCAGTACTAAGAAACAAATATGTATTTAAGGTGGATGAATATTTCTGAGAATATTCTTGTGAAAACATGATTATAAATGCACATACATGAATATGAATGAATTTAGGGAGTGTATAATAAGAAAAATATACTTCATATTTTGAAAAATCTGGAGAGTGAATATATATATATATATATATATATATATATATATATATATACACTCACAGACATTAAAAAGTAGCATTATGTATGCCAATCGAAATTCACATGAAATAATATATCATCCACAGATCCAAAAATATTCATTTTAATGAACATGGATTTATGTTGTTCAACTAAGAAGCTCACTCATATGTTGTATTTTCAGTTCCAACAGCGTTTAGTAGGAGTGATCTCTTCTCACAATTTGCAGCTGCCAAGCCAGCCACCTCACAAAATGTACGAGTGATACCAGGTAGAATTCAAAATGTGCATATGAAAATACATGTGATGAATAGGCTACAGAGAAAGGGAGACAGTTATTCACATATTTGTTAACTTTTAAAACACATGGAGAACTATTTCAATTAAAATTCGCTAGATTTATAACACCTACCATTTATCATACGAAAGGCAAGTCCAACTATACACCATGCCTCCTGTGAACCTCTTGTATTTCTATTCTGTTTGGGTTATTTTTCTCCACCATATTAGAATTAGAAGTCAAAGTCTAGTAGGGTATGTGTTAGTGTCAGGGATTCAGTATTTTGAATGGAAAATTGGAAAATGTATCCAATGTGTATGCAAATATGTGCTACACAAAAAATTCCCACTCTCATTCAGCACAATGCCTTGACATTACCTTCGCCCCACATAAGACACAATTAGAGGAGAAGAGTTAGAAAATCTGTGAATACATATGTGGAATGAAAAATGCTCAGGAGTTCACAAATTTGCAGGTGGTAGAGGAGTTTCCAAAAGTAAGGGACAGGGTAAAAACTCCACAAACATGAAGTTCTGCCAGCCTAACATCTGGAGAAACTGCCTCTGAGGTTGGGCAATGAAATATATGCTGTTGTCAGGAGCATTAGTTTCATTTGTTGTGAGACCATCATAGCTGAGTCTTCATCTATGTGATCTGGATGACATGGATTCTTATTTTCCAATGAACATGAGGCAGCAGTGCTGAATTTTCTATTTGTAGGTAACCTGTGGCCACTGGGGTCTAAATGTCTCCCTTTGTGGACTGTAATTCCATTTGGTCATCCTCCACTATTCGTGGTATTTCTTGCTGCTGAACTGGGAGTTTGGTATTTGCTTCATGAAATACAAGGAGTTCAACTGGGACACAGTGCTGAAGTGAGTTCTGTCAAGTGTGGTGGGTCAGGTTCGTCAGGAGAATGCACCAACCAGGCTTCTATCCCACATAGCTTGCCCCATTTTCCATAGCAACCTGATTCTGAACATTGCCCTAAAACCTCTCCATATAACAATATGCTTTTACATATAAGGGTCTACTAGCTGCAAAATGTCAGTCACAATCCATTTGGAAGCCAATGGCAGATTCACATGCCCCCACCACAGATGTTTTATTACACACCTGCCATCCACTACTCTAGTACAACTACTCAGCAGGATCCAACTTACTGGCATCTCTGTTAAACACCATTTTCATAAAACCCAGTCAATCAAGGCACTGTCTTGTATACTCATGATCAGCAACAGGACATTCAAATGTTCTCCAGAGCTACCCGGTGATGGGAATTTCAAAAATTTCATGGTATTGATCTAGCCAATTTTCAAGGATGAAGTTGGAGGCACTGTGGATTTCAATTCACTCAGAAACCATTAAATGGTGAGGAAGCTCATTTCAATGAAAACTCTGGAGAATTCTTACAGGCAAGGCTTCCAAAAGTGCCCAAAAGTCAGATTAAGCCAGGCCCATTGAGGTCTACAATGTATGTTCCATGTGTGTTTTGACTCTCAAATATGGCTGCCAAGTCTTTAAGAATAATATCATGTGATATCCTGGCTGAGATTCCCTGAGCTCTGTGGAAAGTCACCTTGGGCCTAGATGTCACTTTCCAAGGACAACTCTCATGCATGGCCATCTAAAATTCCAACACAATTCCTGGCAATAATTCTCTGAGATCAGTAAAAGAACTCAGTCTCTAAGGGGAATCACACCAGAGTGCAAGCCTAGGTGGACCCAGTGATCTCTTCCAACCGCCAGACATATGTCCACAATTAAAACCAAACACTCTCACATGGCCCTCATCTTCTTCCATATAGACACTCATCATATCCTCTGGCTGGAGGTTTCCATAAGGGACGCAGCCCACGACAGTGTCTAAAATAAGCTCCCTGCCCCTCATTTGCCTAAAGTCAGGGTGGCCTGGACTCTCTTCCTGTGAACCAGTAGTGATCAAATAGGCCTGCCTTTAATATTGCTTGGCTTCTCCAACTTGAGGCCTTCTAGCTTTGGGGTTTAGATTCTTTAAGTGAATTGGAGTCATAAAAATCAAGCACCTATGGCCTAGCCTCTGCAGGGCTTTGAAGAACTCATTTGACCCAAAGGATCCCTATTCTCACTTGATGAATATCAGGAACCTACCAGAGAAAGGCAAGAGAGTTCATCAACAATATCTGATCTTTTTGCCATTTTGGTTTTGGATGCACGCATGGGATCTATCTTTAGATCCATCAGGTGCTGAGAATCTAAGCCACAGCCTCACACAGGGCCAACAGGCTGATTCAGACATATCCCAATCCTAAGCAATTAAGCAAAGAGCCACAGGTGATGCCCTTTCATTTCCATTTGAAAACTCTTTTCTTCAGGCTTCACAAAGTGGTGGCTTGAGGCAAAAAACTTCCTGATATTCAACAGAACAATAGGTAAGCAGAAGGACCAAAGCAGGGTTTCTCCACTGAGACTTTCCTGGTCAACAGATATCTGAGATTTCTGAGATGCTAGCCATTTCCTTCAGCTTCCAGTACATAACAATGTCACAGATCTTGGAGGCGGTACAAATCTTGGACACAAAACCATGATACTATTCTGGAGAGTCGCCAGAATTGAGAGAGAAAACAGGAAATTAGGAAGCTTGTAGGTGTTGCCCATCCATAAGGCAAGCCAGAGTCCACTCATGAATTGGGCAGGATGAATTCTGGGAAGCTTTCTACTAGACAGAACACATCCATTGATGCATTGTCTTTTCTAATGTCTACAACAATGGACTCAGTGGGATACACACACACATAGGAACACTCGCCTTGTCAAAGGACTTAATACAAATATTCCACTCCATACCAAACAAACCGCCTTTCCTACCTATCCTCAGAACATGAGACAAAACCACAAACTCACACCCACACCCACAAAGGCACCTCCTTCCCCCTAGTAGGTCTGTGACTCCCCGGAGTATCCTCTGACTAGTGAGCCATACTATGTTCCTCCAAAATGACCTCTCCTGTCTCAGATCATGTCTGCTTGGCCAACTCTGTGAAGTTCTCAAGAGCCAGCGGTGAGGCACTACCTGCCTTCTCAGGAAAAGCCCCTCTTCAGAGGTTTCCTGGCATTTGGCCTTCCTCACATCTGTAGGTACCAAGAAAGACTGACTCTTTCTTTGGTAAATCCAAACATGTCAGACCACTGGGACTAGGACAGAGACTGTCTCTGGGTGCCTGGATTCCTGGATTTCAAGTTCAGAGAGTTCCATCACCAAGGAAGTGAGGTGAGATCACTTCCTTCAGGATCTGAATTATGTCACTGCCTTGGCAACCACTTTGTCCTAACAGTTGCTTCCAAAATACTATGAGGTGGAGGCTGCCCTGATTTTCATGGGACACTTTCTCTAGTTAGAATGTTATATCAACCGTAAGCACCCGGGAACAGCTTCCACACAGGACTGGTTTGGTCCATGTTCTATACATTAAGAAGAGAGAGATTGATTCAGACACAACCCTTCATCCTGACCAGGATGATTGCCATGGAAGATGACTTTTGCTTTCTGAGGTAATTCATAGCTGCCTTCATCTTCACCAGGGATCACTTCTGCATGAACATTTGAGTTTCTCAGCAGGTGAACATCCCCTAGATTCCTGTAGTTTAATACACACACTGTTCCTGCTCTCCTGCAAAGTTAGTGTATGGTTAGGGTTAATAATATGTTCGATTTGGGTTAGGAATCATTCTGCAGGATGAATAATGAGATTGGGAACCTGCGATATTTATAAGAATATATAGGTGAAATATATGTATGAAAACGGGAATCTAAGAAGGATTTGAAGCCCAGAAGGGCATTGAGCCCTTGATTTGGATACTTAGTGTTGAATTATGTTCTGTACAATTGTCTCAGTTAAATCGAAATACAGTGGCATAGGACCTTGTACCTTGGATGATTGAATGTAGAAGAGAACATCCAGTCAAAAAGGAATAGTCAGTAGGATTAGGAAGATAGTCAGTAGGTTTAGGAAGAAGAGTGAGTATATGATTTGGAATAAAAAGCTTCTTTAGCAATAGGGTTTCATTGGGAGAGTGAATGTAAATGTCAGCACATGTGAAGAGTTAGTCACAATGATGAACTGGGGAAAATGTGTAGGAAAGCAGGTGTCAATAGAGACATTACGAAATCAGGCAAAGTATAACGTGAGTGATAGGATTAGACATTTTCAACAGGGTTGAGTTTGAATACATAATCATAGGAAAAAACAAATATGTCGTCACGAATGGGAATGACATTTGAGAGCATTAGGCAACCTGGACATGGATGTTATTAGTTATCCACGTTCACTTTCCTTTTAGGCTTTTGTACAATCATAAGTGTTACATTTTTATGTTTTTTTTTTTGTTCAGAATATTACTGTGATAAAATGTATATGTAGATCAGGTGACATGAGTATTTCTTTCACCATTTTTGGGGCAATATTTTGAAGACGTATACATTAGTATTAGGGGTACAAAGAGGTGTACCCTGTGTCTATTAATATAGAGATAATGCATGAATAGACCATACTATGAATAAATAACGAAACTGATTCCACTTTAAATAATGGATTGAATTGATATGTGAAAATATATAAGAAATCTTATATTGATATACAATCATTCATTCCAACCAGTTATATATCTAATGGTAATATTAGGATTATGGTTTATGAAGAATGGTGTTTGAGTTTTGCTTTATACATGATGATGTTAAACAAAAATAATGTGTTTGGAAAGAAGTCTCATGAAAAGACCAGTCAAGAAACATGGAGGGATACATGTGTTCTGAATCAGGAAGTGATTGATCGTGAAACAAATGCCTATAAATTTTCTAATTTGTGACAGAAATATATATCCCATGATTTGCATAAACTGAAGACATAGTAACGTACAAGTGTTGAATAAAAATGAAAGTCAAAATACACATCATGTCCCCTAGAAATCAACTTGCATTGATTTTAAACTGGCTAAGTAACTGTAGAAATATTAGGGTTTGTATGCACCATTCACTGAATTTAGTTTTCAGTACTAGGAAACAATATGTATTTCAGGTGGATGATTATTTCTGAAAATAATCTTGTGGAAAGTTGATTATAAATCCACAGATATGAATATGAATGAATTTAGGGAGTGCATAATAAGACACATATATTTCATATTTTGAAAAATCTAAAGAGTATATATATATATATACATATACATATATATATACACACACACGCAAAAGCACAGATATTAAAAAGTAGCAATACAGGAGATCCATTATGAAGGCAGGCATGGAGAAATCAAGTCTCTGATCTCTTCAGCTGCGCGGGCATAGGGAGTCGTAAACTGTCTAAATGCTGTTTGCTCAGAATCACTAGGCAATATTGACCTGTTGTGAATCTGGGGTGAACAGTCTGGGCCCCTCAGAACACACACAAAGCCCGGATTGGCTGCATTCAAGCTTAGATTCGTCTGGTTTTTGTGACTCAGCACTAACATTCCCGCTGAAATAACTGGTCGGGCTTTCTGAATTGAGAGTTAAAAGCCAACTGAGCCTTCATAGGCAGTGGCCACAGGATTGAAATGGGGCTTGGGAGAGATAGTCAGGACCCACCTGTTGCATTGGTCACCCAGCAAAGGGAACGAACGGTCACCATTTGAATGGGATACCACCATGGCAGAGAACTGACGTCACAGGCGGAGGAGATAACTTCATTGAAACCAGCGCGACAAGTGTGTAATCCCATTGCCATATCTCTCAACAACGCAGGGAAACCTCAAGGGCCCTTCCCACCTCTGCCGTAATGGCCCCTCCCAGCTCTCCAAGGAGCGCGATACCCAGACCTAGGGAATCAAGATTGGCTCGGGACTCGCGGCGTGGAATTCCCTGCTACCGCTCCCACCAGTGCTGACAATTGAGGTCTCTTACACCACCTACCGGGGCCATGGCTCCTGAAGGGCAAGCAAATTCGCTGGAGGTTCTCAGCCCCAAGCTCTACAAACTTATTGTCTGAGGAAGGCAAACAAGGAGAGTGTGCCCAGGCGTTCATGGAAACAGGGCTACCAGGAGCAGAGGCCTGGTTTGTAACCAGTATTGTGGTGAGCATCACAGGTGAGTGGGGCCTGGCTTGAGGAAGCACAAGAGAAAGTCCTAGGCACTCAGAATTGGAGACCCACCCAGTCTGGGAGGAAGAGCTGCTGCACAGTGATTGGTTCTCACTTTTTGAGAGGAGAAGCTTGGCCCAGTGCGCACAGCTCCACCTACTGGAAGAGAAGTTATTTGAACTCTAGGACTGCATGTATTATTATTATTTTTTTATTTGTTTTTTTTTCTTTCATTTTCGTTTTTGTTATTGTTGTTCTTTAACTTTTTTAAATGTTTTTATTTTTTAATTTTTTTATTTTATTATTATTATTATTATTTTAAATTTTAATTTTCAATTTTTTAATCATCATCATTACTTAAAACTTTCTTTATTTTCTATTTTTTTCTTTTGTCTTTCCATTTCTTTTCATTTTTCTTATTCCCCCTTCCTTGAATTCTACCTGCCTACTCTCATTCTCTTTAGTGACTTCTCCCTTCCCTTCTAATATCTTTCCTCCCAAGCATCAAATGAATTTATAAGAGTAAGCAGTAACTCAGTAGTCAAACAGAAGAAGAAGTAACATGAGCAGCATATAAAAACAAAGAAGAAAAGTATTACGAACAATGAAGGACAGCCTAAATATTCAAGAGCACCTAGAGTCATCAGAAAAATGGTCATATAAAGAACTCAAGTAATACCTTAGACAGATGGAATGGAACCTTAAAGAGGATACGAGACAGCAAAAACAAACAGTGATAAAACGCATTGAAAATGAATTACATAAACAGATAAAATGAGAAATTAAGCATCTTTATCAGGAGATAGAGATTATTAGAAAAATCAAACAATAATTCTAGAAATCAAGGAAATGATAAACCAAATTAAAAACTCAATTGAGAGTATCACTAACAGAGTAGAGCAAGTAGAAGACAGAATGTCAGATAATGAAGACAAAATATATCATCTTGAAAAAAGTCTAGCCAACAAAGAAATGCTGTAAAAAATTATGAGAAAACATTCAAGAGATATGGGATAACATAAAAAAAACAAACTAATGAGTCATATGGATAGAGGAAGGTACAGAGATTAAAACCAAGGGAATGAGAAACCTGGTGAATGAAATAATTACAGAAAACTTTCCAGAAATAAAAATGGAAACGGATAAACAAATTGTAGATGCTTACAGGACACCGAGCACAAAAAATCACAGTAGACCAATGCCAAGACACATTGTTATAAAGATATCCAATATACAGAACAAAGAGAAAATATTAAAAGCTACCAGAGAAAGGAGGCAGATTACAATCATTACAATCAGGGGTAAACCAAAAAGTTTAACAATGGATTTTTCATCATAGACGCTGGAAGTGAGAAGATCCTGGAACAACGTACTTCAAACACTGAAAGACAATGGATGCCAACCAAGAATTATGTATCCAGCAAAATTAAGCTTAAGATAAGACAATGAGATAAAAATATTTCATGATAAACAAAAGCTAAAAGAATTTCAGCCAGATAACCAGCATTGCAAAGCATCTTGAGCAAAACACTACACGAGGAAGAAATGAAAATCAACAA